>NW_027101834.1:140000-157500 GCF_035609145.1 Eleutherodactylus coqui
GAGCGCCGACCCGGGGCGAGCGCGGGCGGCGGGGGTGCAACACCCCCCCCCACACCGTCTCGCTCTCAGGGAAAGACGCGTCCGTCCGCGGGCCGCCGTCCCCTATCCCCGCGCCGCTCCGGACCGCCCGCCTCGGCCGAAGCCCGAGGGGACAGGCGGGGGTCCTTCGCGCTCAGGAAAACCGTCAAAAACAAAGGGGGCCGCGCCGCGCTCTCGGCCGCCCTGAGGCGGGAGAGCTCGGGTTGTTGTCGCTCGGCGTCGACCCCCGACGCCATCGCACGGTGCCTGGGAAAGGGCTGCATCCCTGAGCCACGCGTCCCCCGGAGTGCTCCCCCCGCAGGGGGCTCCGCGAGGTGTCGCGGCGGCAGGGTCGCTCGCCTTCTTCCGCCTCGGACCGTCTGTGCGAAGCCAACCTCCCGGCGGGAGGGTAGACCGAAGGGGGTCGCCCGTCCTTGTGACCCCGCGGAGGGGGGCAAGGGCGGGACTCTGGCTCGGGGGACGGGAGGGGCGCCCGCGCGTCCCTTCCCCGTCGCCGAGAGCCGTACGCCGGCGTGTGGACCTGCTCGCCGGAGTTCGTCCGGGGCTCGGTAGGGGTGCTCGGCCCTTGAGGTCCTGCCCCGGACAGGGGCGCGGCGAGGGTCCCCTGGCCGCGTCGGCTCTCACGTCGACCCACTCTCTCGCGTGGGATGGCGGCGCGGAAGGCCTCGGCCCGGCATCTCGGAGGGGGGTCGCCCGGGCGGGCAAGCCGGCCAGCCTGCTGGCCCCGCGGCCTGCGCAGGCGGAGTGCGGGGGGGACTCTTGCTCTCGGTGGCTCTGCCCCAGGAGGGTGCGGGGTGGCGGCAGAGGGGAGGCCGCCGCGGGTGCTTCGAGTTTGAGAAATGCTCACTTGGTCAGAGACCGCACACCGCTCGTTCCCTTATATGCAAAAAAGGTGTTCGTCCTGACGTTTTGCGAGGCCTTATTTTACCGTCGTCGGCGCTATCAGGGGAAACACGCCCGCTCCTTCCGTCTCCCTGGAACCGCGCCTCGGCCCCGAGGGCCCAGGTTCAACCTCATACCGGTTCTCACGACATGCATCGACACTCGGTGCAACTCCAGCAGCCGCAGCTCCCGCCGGCCCGGCCAGCCAGGTACGCACCCCTGGTCGGCGCCTGGAGCGTTTGCACTTTGTCGTTTTTTTCTCCAAGACTCCTATCTGCCAACTGCTGTGGACTTCAGCGGTGGCTGCCGCGGGCTATGCGCGGCCTCCTGGGGGTCCCGCCTGCCCGCGCAGGCAGCTAGGACGGGGTTATCAGCAAAGCCTGTGAGGCGCTCTCATGGGGAGGGGGGGCTCCGCAGCCCCCCAAGGTGGCTTCGTACACCTCTTGAACGTTGCGGCCCGGCCGCTCGGAGAGCGGTGTCTACCCGGGCAGACAGCCTGTCGGCCCCGCGGCCCGGACAGGCGGGAGCGGGGACTCTTGCGCTCGGGGGCTCTGCTCCAAGGAGCGAGAGCGGACGCTCTGCTCGGCCCGGAGAGTGGGGTGGCGGGGCGCCGTCGCCTCGCTGGAACCAGGGGCGTCGTGACGTGCGCGCGCGCCTAGCCGCCGCCAGAACAGGCCGGAAAGGTTGAGCTGCATACGGATCTAAGCCGTTGCCCAAACTAACTCTGGCCCGTGTGACACAGCCGCGCGCGCGCTTTCCTACGACACTCGACCGCCGGGCTCCCTCGGCCTGGGAGGCACTCTCGGGGCAGGGGGCCACCGCAGCCCCCTTTAGGTGGCTTCGTACACCTCTTGAACGTGGCGCCCGGCCGCTCGGAGAGCGGGGTCTACCCGGGCAGACAGCCTGTCGGCCCCGCGGCCTGGGCAGGCGGAGCGGGTACTCTTGCGCTCGGGGGCTCTGCTCGGCCCGGAGAGTTGGGTGCGGGGCGCCGTCGCCTCGCTGGAACCAGGGGCGTTGTGACGTTCGCACGCGCCTAGCCGCCGCCAGGACAGGCCGGAAAGGTTGAGCTGCATACGGATCTAAGCCGTTGCCCAAACTAACTCTGGCTCGTGTGACCGACACAGCCGCGCACGCGCTTTCCTACGACGCTCGACCGCCTGGCTCCCCTCGGCCTGGGAGGCACTCTCGGGGCGGGGGGCACCGCAGCCCCCCGAGGTGGCTTCGTACACCTCTTGAACGTTGGGGCCCGGCCGCTCGGAGAGCGGGGTCTACCCGGGCAGACAGCCTGTCGGCCCCGCGGCCTGGACAGGCGGAGCGGGGACTCTTGCGCTCGGGGGCTCTGCTCGGCCCAGAGAGCGGGGTGCGGGGCGCCGTCGCCTCGCTGGAGCCAGGGGCGTCGTGACGTTCGCGCGCGCCTAGCCGCCGCCAGAACAGGCCGGAAAGGTTGAGCTGCATACGGATCTAAGCCGTTGCCCAAGCTAACTCTGGCCCGTGTGACCGACACAGCCGTGGCACGCGCTTTCCTACGACACTCGACCGCCTGGCTCCCCTCGGCCTGGGAGGCACTCTCGGGGCGGGGGGCACCGCAGCCCCCCCCCAAAGGTGGCTTCGTACACCTCTTGAACGTTGGGGCCCGGCCGCTCGGAGAGCGGGGTCTACCCGGGCAGACAGCCTGTCGGCCCCGCGGCCTGGACAGGCGGAGTGGGGACAAGCCAAGGCTACCGGCGGGCCTCGGACGGCCAGGGGTGGAAGGGCTCCACCTCAAGGTGGCTTCGTACACCTCTTGAACGTTGGGGCCCGGCCGCTCGGAGAGCGGGGTCTACCCGGGCAGACAGCCTGCTGGCCCCGCGGCCTGGACAGGCGGAGCGGGGAACCTTGCGCTCGGGGGCTCTGCTCGGCCCAGAGAGTGGGGTGCGGGGCGCCGTCGCCTCGCTGGAACCAGGGGCGTCGTGCCATTCGCGCGCGCGCGCCTAGCCGCCGCCAGAACAGGCCGGAAAGGATGAGCTTCATACGGATCTAAGCCGTTGCCCAAACTACCTCTGGCCCCTGTGACCGACACAGCCGTGGCACGCGCTTTCCTACGACACTCGACCGCCGGGCTCCCTCGGCCTGGGAGGCACTCTCGGGGCGGGGGGCACCGCAGCCCCCCCCAAAGGTGGCTTCGTACACCTCTTGAACGTTGGGGCCCGGCCGCTCGGAGAGCGGGGTCTACCCGGGCAGACAGCCTGTCGGCCCCGCGGCCTGGACAGGCGGAGCGGGGAAAAGCCTAGGCTACCGGCGGGCGGGATCGACCGGGAAGCCGCCGTGGGGGAACACAAGTTGGACGCCTCGCACCGTCGCGGACCACCGTCCTCCGTCTCTCTCCCTCTCTCGGAAGGGAGGCCGCCCGAGGCGCACGGGCCTCGGACGGCCAGGGGTGGAAGGGCTCCACCCCAAGGTGGCTTCGTACACCTCTTGAACGTGGCCGCCCGGCCGCTCGGTGAGAGCGGGGTCTACCCGGGCAGACAGCCCGTCGGCCCCGCGGCCTGGACAGGCAGAGTGGGGAAAAGCCTAGGCTACCGGCGGGCGGGATCGACCGGGTAGCCGCCGTGGGGAACACAACTTGGACGCCTCGCGCCGTCGCGGACCAACGTCCTCCGTCTCTCTCCCTCTCTCGGAAGGGAGGCCGCCCGAGGCGCACGGGCCTCGGACGGCCAGGGGTGGAAGGGCTCCACCCCAAGGTGGCTTCGTACACCTCTTGAACGTGGCCGCCCGGCCGCTCGGTGAGAGCGGGGTCTACCCGGGCAGACAGCCCGTCGGCCCCGCGGCCTGGACAGGCAGAGTGGGGAAAAGCCTAGGCTACCGGGCGGGATCGACCGGATAGCCGCCGTGGGGGAACACAAGTTGGACGCCTCGCGCCGTCGCGGACCACCGTCCTCCGTCTCTCTCCCTCTCTCGGGAAGGGGGGCCGCCCGAGGCGCACGGGCCTCGGACGGCCAGGGGTGGAAGGGCTCCACCCCGAGGTGGCTTCGTACACCTCTTGAAGGTTGGGGCCCGGCCGCTCGGAGAGCGGGGTCTACCCGGGCAGACAGCCTGTCGGCCCCGCGGCCAGGACAGGCAGAGTGGGGAAAAGCCTAGGCCACCGGGCGGGATCGACCGGGTAGCCGCCGTGGGGAACACAACTTGGACGTCTCGCGCCGTCGCGGACCACCGTCCTCCGTCTCTCTCTCCCTCTCTCGGAAGGGAGGCCGCCCGAGGCGCACGGGCCTCGAACGGCCAGGGGTGGAAGGGATCCACCCCCCGCGGGAAGGGGACGCGCGGCGGCACCCGGACGCGGGAGCGTTGACCCGGGGGTCTTTACTCCGCCGAGGCGTAGCCCGGAGAAGGAGCGAGACCGGCCGGCGGGGGTGGAACACCCCCTCATGCCTCGCTCCTTCTGGGGATAAAGCGCGTCGTCCGCAGGCCGCCGTCCCCTATCCCCGCCCTGGACCGCCCGCATCGGCCGGAGCCCGAGGGGACAGGCGGGGGTCCTTCGCTTTCGGGAAAACCGTCACCAAACGTGGGGCCCGTGCCCCGCTCTCGGCCGCCCTGAGGCGGGAGAGCCCGGATCGTTCTCTCTCTCGGCGTCGGCCCCACCGACGCCGTCGCACGGTGGCCTGGGAAAGGGCTGCACCCCCTGCGCCACGCTTCTCCCCCGGAGTACTCCCCCCGCAGGGGGCTCCGCGGGGTGTCCCGACGCGCAGAGTCGCTCGCCTTCTTCCGCGGGGGACGGGAGGGACGCCCACGCGCGTCCCTTCCCCATCCTCGAGAGCCGTACGCGCCGAGGGTGAACCCGCTCGCCGGGGCGCCGGGGAGCAGGGCCCTTGTGGTCCTTCCCCGGACATGGGCGCGGCGAGGGTCCCCCGGCCGCGACGGCTCTCCCGTTGACCCACTCTCTCGCCTTGGGTGGTGGTGATGGAGGCGGCTGCCTACGCCTCAGCCCGGCATCTCGGAGGGGGGTCGCCCGGGCAGCCAGCCAGCCAGCCTGTTGGCCCCGCGGCCTGCACAGGCGGAGTGGGGACACTTGCGCTCTATGACTCTGCTCCCAGGGAGGTGGCAGAGGGGCGGCCGCGGTGCTTTGACTTTGAGCGGTCCCCACTCCAGCACTCTGAGAAATAGTCACTTTGTCAAAGACCGCACACCGCTCGTTCCCTTATATGCAAAAAAGGTGTTCGTCCTGACGTTTTGCGAGCCCTTATTTTACCGTCGTCGGCGCTATCAGGGGAAACAGGCCCGCTCCTTCCGCCTTCATGGAACCGTAGCTCGGCCCCGAGGGCCCAGGATTACCCTCATACCGGTTCTCACGACATGCGTCGACACTCGGCTCAGCCCCGGCAGCCGCAGCTCCCGCCGGCCCGGCCGGCCGGGTCCGCACCCCTGGCCGGCGCCTGGAGCGTCTGGACTTTGTCGTTTTCTCTCCAAGACTCGTCTCTGCCAACTGCCGTGGACTTCGGCGGGGGCTGCCGCGGGCTGTGCCCGGCCTCTTGGGGGTCCCGCCTGCCCGCGCAGGCAGCTAGGACAGGGTTATCAGCGCTCTCAGGGGGGGCCTCCGCAGACCCCCCACAGGTGGCTCCGTACACCTCTTGAACGTGGCGCCCGGCCGCTCGGAGAGCGGGGTCTTCCCGGGCAAGCCGCCTGTGGGCCCCACGGCCTGGACAGGCGGAGCGGAGACAAGCCCAGGCTACCGGCAGGATCGACCGGCTGGCAGCCGTGGTGGAACAACGGGGACGCCTCGCGCCGCCGCGGGCCGCCGTCCTCCGTCTCTCTCCCACTCTCGGAGGCAGGCCGCCCGAGGCCAACGGGCCTCGGACGGCGTGGGGTGGAAGGGCTCCACCCCAGGGGAAGAAAACACGCCCGCGCTCGTTTGCACAGTCTGCCCCGGCCCGGCATCTCGGAGGGGGGGTCGCCCGGGCAGCCAGCCAGCCAGCCTGTTGGCCCCGTGGCCTGCACAGGCGGAGTGGGGACCCTCGCGCTCGATGACTCTGCTCCCAGGGAGGTGGCAGAGGGGCGGACGCGGTGCTTTGACTTTGAGCGGTCCCCACTCCCTTCTCAGCACATTGAGAAATAGTCACTTTGTCAAAGACCGCACACCGCTCGTTCCCTTATATGCAAAAAAGGTGTTCGTCCTGACGTTTTGCGAGGCCTTATTTTACCGCCGTCGGCGCTATCAGGGGAAGCGGGCCCGCTCCTTCCGCCTTCCTGGAACCGTGCCTCGGCCCCGAGGGCCCAGGATTACCCTCATACCGGTTCTCACGACATGCATCGACACTCGGCTCAGCCCCGGCAGCCGCAGCTCCCGCCGGCCCGACCAGCCGGGTCCGTCCCCCTGGCCGGCGCCCGGAGCGTTTGGACTTTGTCGTTTTTTCATCCAACACTCTCCTCTGGCAAATGCCATGGACTTCAGCGGGGGCTGCCGCGGGCTGTTCCCCGCCTCCTGGGTGTCCTGCCCTGCAACACCGGAGGCTCAGGCAGGGTCTTGAGCTACTGCTGGTAGGTGCACCTCGGGGGCCCTCCGCAGCCGCCCCGGGCCACCCCTGCAGCCAGCACACCGCTGCCAACAGCCCGCTCCCCATCACCAGCCAGCCCCTCTGCATACATCTGCTGGGGGTGCATTTTTGACTTCCCCCGCTTTGGCCTATGGGGAAAAGCCAGGGGGGAAACCTCCAGAGTCAGGCCGACCTCCTGGAACTCTAGCCCGGCCTGGAGCTACCGGTTTGTCCCCTTCCCGGTTCTCAGGACGTGCATCGCCACTCGGCTCAGCCCCAGCCGCCGCAGCTCCCGCCGGCCCGGCCAGCCGGGTCCGTCCCCCTGGCCGGCGCCTGGAGGCGTTTGGACTTTGTCATTTTTTTTCAAAGACTCATCTCTGCCAACTGCCCTGGGCTTCAGCAGTGGCTGCCGCGGGCTGTGCACGGCCTCCTGGTGGGGTCCCGCCTGCCCGCGCAGGCATCTAGGACAGGGTTCTCAGCAAGGGCTTGGAGGCGCCCTCAGGGGGGCCTCCGCAGGCCCCCAAGGTGGCTTCGTACACCTCTCGAACGTGGCGCCCGGCCGCTCGGAGAGCGGGGTCTGCCCGGGCAGCCAGCCAGCCTGTCGGCCCCGCGGCCTGCACAGGCGGAGTGGGGACACTCGCGCTCGATGACTCTGCTCCCAGGGAGGTGGCAGAGGGGCGGCCGCGGTGCTTTGACTTTGAGCGGTCCCCACTCCCTTCTCAGCACTCTGAGAAATAGTCACTTTGTCAAAGACGGCACACCGCTCGTTCCCTTATATGCAAAAAAGGTGTTCGTCCTGACGTTTTGCGAGGCCTTAATTTACCGCCGTCGGCGCTATCAGGGCAAACAGGCCCGCTCCTTCCGCCTTCCTGGAACCGTGCCTCGGCCCGGAGGGCCCAGGATTACCCTCATACCGGTTCTCACGACATGCATCGATACTCGGCTCAGCCCCGGCAGCCGCAGCTCCCGCCGGCCCGGCCAGCCGGGTCCGCCCCCCTGGCCGGCACGCCTGGAGCGTTTGGACTTTGTCATTTTTCTCAAAGACTCATCTCTGCCAACTGCCGTGGGATTCAGCAGGGGCTGCCACGGCTGTTCCCCGCCTCCTGGGTTTCCTGCCCTGCAACACCGGAGGGTCAGGGGGGGTCTTGAGCAACTACTGGTAGGTGCAGCACCTCGGGGGCCCTCTGCAGCCAGCACACGGCTGCCAACAGCCCGCTCCCCATCACCCGCCAGCCCCTCTGCATACATCTGCCGGGGGTGCTTTTTTGACTTCCCCCATGTTGGCCTATGGGGAAAAGCCAGGGGGAAAACCTCCAGAGTCAGGCCGACCTCCTGGAACCCTAGCCCGGCCTGGAGCTACTGGTTTGCCCCCTTCCCGGTTCTCAGGACATGCCTTGACACTCGGCTCAGCCCCGGCAGCCGCAGCCCCCGCCGGCCCGGCCAGCCGGGTCCGCCACCCTGCCCGGCGCCTGGAGCGTTTGGACTTTGTCGTTTTTTTCTCAAAGACTCATCTCTGCCAACTGCCAAGGACTACAGCAGGGGCTGCCACCTGCTGTTCCCCGCCAATGGGTGTCCTGCCCTGCAACACCGGAGGCTCGGGCAGGGTCTTGAGCAACTGCTGGTAGGTGCTCTCAGGGGGCCCCGCCACACCCCCCAGGCCCACCTCCAGGGCCTCCCTCCCGGCCCCTGGAGCTGCCAGCACCCCCTCGCCCTCAACACTCTCTCCCCGTTGGGACTTTGAAACTTTTCTGACCGTGCAGGCTTCGTCAAACGGCAAGGGGGCAACCGGCGTTCTGTGCCCGGCCTCCTGGGGTCCTGCCCGGGCACATCGGAGGCTCAGCCTGGGTTTTCAGCCACCACGGGCAGGTGCACTCAGGGGGCCCTCCGCAGCCGCCCATGCACACCTCTGCAGCCAGCACACCGCTGCCAACAGCCCGCTCCCCGTCACCAGCCAGCCCCTTCTGCATACATCTGGCGGGGGTGCTTTTTTGACTTCCCCCATTTTGGCCTATGGGGAAAAGCCAGGGGGAAAACCTCCAGAGTCAGGCCGACCTCCTGGAACTCGAGCTCGGCCTGGAGCCACCGGTTTGTCCCCTTCCCGGTTCTCAGGAGATGCACTGACACTCGGCTCAGCCCCGGCAGCCGCAGCCCCCGCCGGCCCGGCCAGCCGGGTCCGCACCCCTGGCCGGCACGCCTGGAGCGTTTGGACTTTGTCATTTTCACGACTTGTCTCCTCAGACATTGTCCGACTGCAAGGGGGGCTGCCGCGGTCCGTGCCCAGCCTCCAGGGGTTGCCCCCGGCCCCTGGAGCAGCCAGCACCCCCTCTCCCTCAACACTCCCTCCCCGTGGGGACTTTGAAACTTTTTCTGACCGTGCAAGCTTCATCGGACGGCAAGGGGGCAGGCTGCGGTCTGTGCCCGGCCTCCTGGGTTCCTGCCCGGGCACATCGGAGGCTCAGGCTGGGTGTTGAGTGACTACTGGTAGGTGCACTCAGGGGGCCCTCCGCAGACGCCCAGGCACACCTCTGCAGCCAGCACACTGCTGCCAACAGCCCGCTCCCCATCACCCCCCAGGCCCTCTGCATACATCTGGCGGGGGTGCTTTTTTGACTTCCCCCATTTTGGCCTATGGGGAAAAGCCAAGGGGAAAACCTCCAGAGTCAGGCCGACCTCCTGGAACTCGAGCTCGGCCTGGAGCCACCGGTTTGTCCCCTTCCCGGTTCTCAGGACATGCATTGACACTCGGCTCAGCCCCGGCAGCCGCAGCCCCCGCCAGCCCGGCCAGCCGGGTCCGCCGCCCTGGCCGGCGCCTGGAGCGTTTGGACTTTGTCATTTTCATGACTTGTCTCCTCAAACTTTGTTCGACTGCAAGGGGGCGTGCCGCGGTCCGTGCCTAGCCTCCAGGGGTTGCCCCCGGCCCCTGGAGCAGCCAGCACCCCCTCGCCCTCAACACTCTCCCCCCGTGGGGACTTTGAAACTTTTTTTCTGACCGTGCAAGCTTCATCGGACGGCAAGGGGGCAAGCTGCGGTCTGTGCCCGGCCTCCTGGGTTCCTGCCCGGGCACATCGGAGGCTCAGGCTGGGTGTTGAGTGACTACTGGTAGGTGCACTCAGGGGGCCCTCCGCAGACGCCCAGGCACACCTCTGCAGCCAGCACACTGCTGCCAACAGCCCACTCCCCGTCACCCCCCAGCCCCTCTGCATACATCTGCTGGGGGTGCTTTTTTGACTTCCCCCATTTTGGCCTATGGGGAAAAGCCAGGGGGAAAACCTCCAGAGTCAGGCCGACCTCCTGGAACTCTAGCCCGGCCGGGAGCTACCGGTTTGTCCCCTTCCCGGTTCTCAGGACCTGCATTGACACTCGGCTCTTCCCCAGCCGCCGCAGCTCCCGCCGGCCCGGCCAGCCGGGTCCTCCCCCCTGGCCGGCGCCTGGAGCGTTTGGACTTTGTCATTTTATTCAAAGACCCACCTCTGCCAACCGCCGTGGGCTTCAGCAGTGGCTGCCGCGGGCTGTGCCCGGCCTACTGGGGGGTCCCGCCTGCCCGCGCAGGCAGCTAGGACAGGGCTCTCAGCAAGGGCTTGGAGGCGGTGTCAGGGGGGGCCTCCGCAGCCCCCCCAAGGTGGCTTCCTACACCTCTCGAACGTTGGGGCCCGGCCGCTCGGAGAGCGGGGTCTGCCCGGGCAGCCAGCCAGCCTGTCGGCACCGCGGCCTGGAAAGGCGGAGTGGGGACACTCGCGCTCGATGACTCTGCTCCCAGGGAGGTGGCAGAGGGGCGGCCGCGGTGCTTTGACTTTGAGCGGCCCCCACTCCCTTCTCTGCACTATGAGAAATAGTCACTTTGTGAGAGACCGCACTCCGCTCGTTCCCTTATATGCAATAAAGGTGTTCGTCCTGACGTTTTGCGAGGCCTTAATTTACCGCCGTCGGCGCTATCAGGGGAAACAGGCCCGCTCCTTCCGCCCTCCTGGAACCGTGCCTCGGCCCGGAGCGACCAGGATTACCCTCATACCGGTTCTCACGACATACATCGACACTCGGCTCAGCCCCGGCAGCCGCAGCTCCCACCGGCCCAGCCAGCCGGCTCCGCCACCCTGCCCGGCACGCCTGGAGCGTTTGGACTTTGTCATTTTCATGACTTGTCTCCTCAAACTTTGCTCGACCGCAAGGGGGGCTGCCGCAGTCCGTGCCCAGCCTCCAGGGGTTGCCCCCGGCCCCTGGAGCTGCCAGCACCCCCTCGCCCTCAACACTCTCTCCCCGTTGGGACTCTGAAACTTTTTCTGACCGTGCAAGCTTCGTCAAACGGCAAGGGGGCAGGCTGCGGTCTGTGCCCGGCCTCCTGGGGTCCTGCCCGGGGACATCGGAGGCTCAGCCAGGGTTTTGAGCCACCGCTGGCAGGTGCACTCAGGGGGCCCTCCGCAGCCGCCCATGCACACCTCTTCAGCCAGCACACTGCTGCCAAACACCCGCTCCCCATCACCCCCCAGCCCCTCTGCATACATCTGCTGGGGGTGCTTTTTTGACTTCCCCCATTTTGGCCTATGGGGAAAAGCCAGGGGGAAAACCTCCAGAGTCAGGCCGACCTTCTGGAACTCGAGCTCGGCCTGGAGCCGCCGGTTTGTCCCCTTCCCGGTTCTCAGGACATGCATTGACACTCGGCACAGCCCCGGCAGCCGCAGCCCCCGCCGGCCCGGCCAGCCGGGTCCGCCACCCTGCCCGGCGCCTGGAGCGTTTGGACTTTGTCGTTTTTTTCTCCAAGACTCGCCTCTGGCACATGCCATGGACCTCAGCGGGGGCTGCTCCCCGCCTCCTGGGTGTCCTGCCCGGGCACATCGGAGGCTCAGCCTGGGTCTTGGGCCCCTTCTGGTAGGTGCACTTTGGGGGCCCTCCGCAGCCGCCCAGGCCCACCTCCTGCAGCCACCACACAGCTGCCAACTGCCCGCTCTCCGTCACCCGCCAGCCCCTCTGCATACATCTGCTGGGGGTGCTTTTTTGACTTCCCCCATTGTGGCCAATGGGAAAATGCCAAGGGGAAAACCTCCAGAGTCCTGCCGACCTCCTGGAACTCCAACCCGGCCTGGAGCCACCGGTTTGTCCCCTTCCCGGTTCTCAGGACCTGCATTGACACTCGGCTCAGCCCCGGCCGCCGCAGCTCCCGCCAGCCCGGCCAGCCGGGTCCGCACCCCAGGCCGGCGCCTGGAGCGTTTGGACTTTGTCATTTTCATGACTTGTCTCCTCAAACTTTGTTCGACTGCAAGGGGGGCTGCCGCAGTCCGTGCCCAGCCTCCAGGGGTTGCCCCCGGCCCCTGGAGCAGCCAGCACCTCCTCGCCGTCAACACTCTCCCCCCGTGGGGACTTTGAAACTTTTCTGACCGTGCAAGCTTCGTCAAACGGCAAGGGGGCAAGCGGCGGGCTCTGCCCGGCCTCCTGGGGTCCTGCCCGGGCACATCGGAGGCTCAGCGGGGGTTTTCAGCCACCACTGGTAGGTGCGCTTTGGGGGCCCTCCGCAGCCGCCCCGGGCCACCCCTGCAGCCAGCACACTGCTGCCAACAGCCCGCCGCTCTCCCACACCAGCCAGCCCCGTCTGCACACATCTGCCGGGGGTGCTTTTTTGAGAAACACTGTCACTTTGTCAAAGACCGCACACCGCTCGTTCCCTTATACCCCGACAAGGTGTTCGTGCTGACGTTTTGCGAGGCCTTATTTTACCGCCGTCGGCGCTATCAGGGGAAGCGGGCCCGCTCCTTCCGCCCTCCTGGAACCGTGCCTCGGCCCGGAGCGGCCAGGTTTACCCTCATACCGGTTCTCGTGACCTGCATTGACACTCGGCTCTTCCCCGGCCGCCGCAGCTCCCGCCGGTCCGACCAGCCGGGTCCGCCCCCCTGGACGGCACGCCTGGAGCGTTTGGACTTTGTCATTTTCATGACTTGTCTCCTCAAACTTTGTTCGACTGCAAGGGGGGCTGCCGCAGTCCGGGCCCAGCCTCCAGCGGTTGCCCCCGGCCGCTGGAGCTGCCAGCACCCCCTCGCCGTCAACACTCTCTCCCCGTTGGGACTTTGAAACTTTTCTGACCGTGCAAGCTTCGTCAAACGGCAATGGGGGGCAACCGGCGTTCTGTGCCCGGCCTCCTGGGGTCCTGCCCGGGCACATCGGAGGCTCAGCCTGGGTTTTCAGCCACCACGGGCAGGTGCACTCAGGGGGCCCACCGCAGCCGCCCAGGCCCACCCCTGCAGCCACCACACAGCTGCCAACAGCCCGCTCTCCGTCACCCCCCAGCCCCTTCTGCATACATCTGCCGGGGGTGCTTTTTTGCCTCCCCCCGTTTTGGCCTATGGGGAAAAGCCAGGGGGAAAACCTCCAGAGTCAGGCCGACCTCCTGGAACTCCAACCCGGACTGGAGCCACCGGTTTGTCCCCTTCCCGGTTCTCAGGAGATGCATCGACACTCGGCTCAGCCCCGGCAGCCGCAGCACCCGCCGGCCAGGCCAGCCACGTCCGCCCCCCTGGCCGGCGCCTGGAGCGTTTGGACTTTGTCATTTTTTTTCCCAAGACTCGCCTCTGCCAACTGCCAAGGACTTCAGCAGGGGCTGCCACGGCTGTTCCCCGCCTCCTGGGGTTCATGCCCGGGCACACCGGAGGCTCAGGCGGGGTCTTGAGCAACTGCTGTTGGGTGCTCTCAGGGGGCCCCTCCACACCCCCAGGCCGACCTCCAGGGGCTGCCCCCGGACCCTGGGGCAGCCAGCACCCCCTCGCCGTCAACCCTCTCCCCCCGTTGGGACTTTGAAACTTTTCTGACCGTGCGAGCTTCATCGGACGGGAAGGGGGCGACCTGCGGGCTCTGCCCGGCCTCCCGGGGTCCCTGCCCGGGCCCCGTGGGAGGTACAGGCAGGGTTTCTCACCTACTACCCGTAGGCACTCTCAGGGGGCCCTCCGCGCCCTCAGGCCGCCCTCCCCGGGCTTCCCCCGGGTCCGCGGAGCAGCCCGCCACCCCTCGCCGCACTGTCTCTCGCCCCCCGTCGGGACTTTGAAACTTTTCCCCCCGTGCAAACCTCACCGGGGGGCAGAGGGAGAGACCTGCGGGCCGTGCCCGGCCTCCCGGGACTCCCTCCGGGCAGCGCGGGCGGCTCGGACGGGGTTTTCAGCGAGTGCTGGGGGGGGTGTCTTCGGGGGCCCCCCGCGGGCCCCCCGGGGCACCCGCGCGGGGTGGCCCCTGCTGCCAGGCACCCACTCCCTATCGACCATCCAGCCCCCCTACATACATCTGGCGGGGGTGCTTTTTTGAGTTCCCCCATTTTGGCAACTTGGCACATCCTATGGGGAAACCGGCAAAATCATGCCGACCTCCTGGAACTCCGGCTCGGCCTGGAGCCGCCGGTTTGTCCCCTTCCCGGTTCTCAGGCATTTTCGGACTTTGTCATTTTTTCAGCCCTCTCTGTCAATGCGGACAGCGGGAGCTGCCGCGGTCTGTGCCCAGGCACCAGGCTCTCCAAACGGACGCCGGCGGAGGGTCAGGGGGTGTCTCGGCCAGATACTGAAAAACACTCAGGGGGTGCCCAGGCACCAGGCACTCCAAACGGACACCGTCGGAGGGTCAGGGGGTGTCTCAGCCAGATACTGAAAAACACTCAGGGGCGCACGGGGGCTGCACAGGGCCACCCCAGGCGGCTCCCCCGGGCACCCGGGCGGCCATATTGGCGGCTGGGACCCCCTCTTCAGCAAACGCCAGGGGGCGCTCAGGGGCGCACGGGGGCTGCTCCACTCGCCCCAGGCCGGCCTCCCTGAGGCGGGCACATTAGCGGCTGAGACCCCCTCTCCACCAATGACCGGGGGACGCTCAGGGACACACGGGGGCTGCTCCACTCGCCCCAGGCCGGACTCCCTGAGGCGGGCACATTAGCGGCTGAGACCCCCTCTCCACCAAAGACCGGGGGGCGCTCAGGGACACACGGGGGCTGCTCCACTCGCCCCAGGCCGGCCTCCCTAGGTACCCGGGCGGGCACATTAGCGGCTGAGACCCCCTCTCCACCAAAGACCGGGGGACGCTCAGGGACACACGGGGGCTGCTCCACTCGCCCCAGGCCGGCCTCCCTGGGTACCCAGGCGGGCACATTAGCGGCTGAGACCCCCTCTTCAGCAAACGCCAGGGGACACTCAGGGACACACGGGGGCTGCTCCACTCGCCCCAGGCCGGCCTCCCTAGGTACCCGGGCGGGCACATTAGCGGCTGAGACCCCCTCTTCAGCAAACGCCAGGGGACACTTAGGGGCACACGGGGGCTGCTCCACTCGCCCCAGGCCGGCCTCCCTAGGTACCCGGGCGGGCACATTAGCGGCTGAGACCCCCTCTCGACCAAAGACCAGGGGACACTCAGGGACACACGGGGGCTGCTCCACTCGCCCCAGGCCGGCCTCCCTAGGTACCCGGGCGGGCACACTAGCGGCTGAGACCCCCTCTCGACCAAAGACCGGGGGACGCTCAGGGACACACGGGGGCCGCTCCACTCACCCCCAGGCCGACCTCCAGGGCCTCCCTCCCGGCCCCTGGAGCAGCCAGCGCCCCCTCGCCGTCAACACTCTCTCCCCCGTTGGGACTTTGAAACTTTTTCTGACCGTGCAAGCTTCATCGGACGGCAAAGGGGGCAAGCTGCGGTCCGTGCCCGGCCTGCTGGGGTCCTGCCCGGGGACATCGGAGGCTCAGCCAGGGTCTTGAGCCACCGCTGGCAGGTGCACTTTGGGGGCCCTCCGCAGCCGCCCCGGGCCACCCCTTGCAGCCAGCACACTGCTGCCAACAGCCCGCCGCTCTCCGTCACCAGCCAGCCCCGTCTGCACGCATCTGCCGGGGGTGCTTTTTTTGGAGAAATACTGTCACTTTGTCAAAGACCGCACACCGCTCGTTCCCTTATACCCCGACAAGGTGTTCGTGGTGACGTTTTGCGAGGCCTTATTTTACCGTCGTCGGCGCTATCAGGGGAAACGGGCCCGCTGCTTCCGCCCTCCTGGAACCCTGGCTCGGCCCGGAGCGACCAGGATTACCCTCATACCGGTTCTCACGACCTGCATCGACACTCGGCTCAGCCCCGGCAGCCGCAGCTCCCGCCGGCCCGGCCAGCCCGGTCCGCACCCCTGGCCAGCGCCTGGAGCGTTTGGACTTTGTCGTTTTTCTCAAAGACCCATCTCTGCCAACTGCCGTGGGCTTCAGCGGGGGCTGCTCCCCGCCTCCTGGGTGTCCTGCCCGGGCACATCGGAGGCTCAGCCTGGGTCATCAGCCCCTACTGCTAGGTGCACTCAGGGGGCCCTCCGCAGCCGCCCAGGCCCACCCCTGCAGCCAGCACACGGCTGCCAGCAGCCACCACACAGCTGCCAACAGCCCGCTCTCCGTCACCCCCCAGCCCCTTCTGCATACATCTGCCGGGGGTGCTTTTTTGACTTCCCCCCTTTTGGCCTATGGGGAAATGCCAAGGGGAAAACCTCCAGAGTCAGGCCGACCTCATGGAACTCCAACCCGGCCTGGAGCCACCGGTTTGTCCCCTTCCCGGTTCTCAGGACATGCATTGACACTCGGCTCAGCCCCGGCAGCTGCAGCTCCCGCCGGCCCGGCCAGCCGGGTCCGCACCCCTGGCCGGCTCGCCTGGAGCGTTTGGACTTTGTCGTTTTTTCTCCAAGACTCGCCTCTGCCAACTGCCAAGGACTTCAGCGGGGGCTGCCCCCCGCCTCTTGGGTGTCCTGCCCGGGCACATCGGAGGCTCAACCCGGGTCTTCAGCCCCTGCTGATAGGTGCACTCCGGGGGCCCTCCGCAGCCGCCCAGGCCCACCCCTGCAGCCAGCACACGGCTGCCAGCAGCCACCACACAGCTGCCAACAGCTCGCTCTCCGTCACCCCCCCAGCCCCTTCTGCATACATCTGCTGGGGGTGCTTTTTTGACTTCCCCCCTTTTGGCCTATGGGAAAATGCCATGGGGAAAACCTCCAGAGTCAGGCCGACCTCCTGGAACTCCCACCCGGCCTGGAGCCACAGGTTTGTCCCCTTCCCGGTTCTCACGACATGCATCGACACTCGGCTCAGCCCCGGCAGCCGCAGCTCCCGCCGGCCCGGCCAGCCCGGTCCGCACCCCTGGCCAGCGCCTGGAGCGTTTGGACTTTGTCATTTTTTTCTCCAAGACCCATCTCTGCCAACTGCCGTGGGCTTCAGCGGGGGCTGCTCCCCGCCTCCTGGGTGTCCTGCCCGGGCACATCGGAGGCTCAGGCAATGTCTTGAGCCACCGCTGGTAGGTGCGCTTCGGGGGCCCTCGGCTGCCGCCCAGGCCCACCCCTGCAGCCAGCACACGGCTGCCAGCAGCCACCACACAGCTGCCAACAGCCCGCTCTCCGTCACCCCCCAGCCCAACTCTGCATACATCTGCCGGGGGTGCTTTTTTGACTTCCCCCCTTTTGGCCTACGGGAAAAAGCTAAGGGGAAAACCTCCAGAGTCAGGCCGACCTCCTGGAACTCCAACCCGGCCTGGAGCCACCGGTTCGTCCCCTTCCCGGTTCTCAGGACATGCATAGACACTCGGCTCAGCCCCGGCAGCCGCAGCCCCCGCCGGCCCGGCCAGCCCGGTCCGCACCCCTGGCCAGCGCCTGGAGCGTTTGGACTTTGTCATTTTTTTCTCCAAGACCCATCTCTGCCAACTGCCGTGGGCTTCAGCGGGGGCTGCTCCCCGCCTCCTGGGCGTCCTGCCCGGGCACATCGGAGGCTCAGCCTGGGTCTTGAGCCCCTACTGGTAGGTGCACTCTGAAGGCGCCCTCCGCAGCCGCCCAGGCCCACCCCTGCAGCCACCACACAGCTGCCAACAGCACGCTCTCCGTCACCCCCCAGCCCAACTCTGCATACATCTGCCGGGGGTGCTTTTTTGACTTCCCCCCTTTTGGCCTATGGGGAAAAGCTAAGGGGAAAACCTCCAGAGTCAGGCCGACCTCCTGGAACTCCAACCCGGCCTGGAGCCACAGGTTTGTCCCCTTCCCGGTTCTCACGACATGCATCGACACTCGGCTCAGCCCCGGCAGCCGCAGCCCCCGCCGGCCCGGCCAGCCGGGGTCAACC
>NW_027101834.1:170000-175327 GCF_035609145.1 Eleutherodactylus coqui
GCAGACAGCCTGTTGGCCCCGCGGCCTGGACAGGCGGAGCGGGGACACTTGCGCTCGGGGGCTCTGCTCCAAGGAGCGAGAGCGGCCACTCTGCTCGGCCCGGAGAGTGGGGTGCGGGGCGCCGTCGCATCGCTGGAGCCAGGGGCGTCGTGCCGTGCGCGCACGCCTAGCCGCCGCCAGAACAGGCCGGAAAGGTTGAGCTGCATACGGATCTAAGCCGTTGCCCAAACTAACTCTGGCCCGTGTGACCGACACAGCCGCGCACGCGCTTTCCTACGACACTCGACCGCCGGGCTCCCTCGGCCTGGGAGGCACTCTCGGGGCGGGGGGCACCGCAGCCCCCCAAGGTGGCTTCCGTACACCTCTTGAACGTTGGGGCCCGGCCGCTCGGAGAGCGGGGTCTACCCGGGCAGACAGCCTGTCGGCCCCGCGGCCTGGACAGGCGGAGCGGGGACTCTTGCGCTCGGGGGCTCTGCTCCAAGGAGCGAGAGCGGCCGCTCTGCACGGCCCGGAGAGCGGGGTGCGGGGCGCCGTCGCCTCGCTGGAACCAGGGGCGTCGTGACGTTCGCGCGCGCCTAGCCGCCGCCAGAACAGGCCGGAAAGGTTGAGCTGCATACGGATCTAAGCCGTTGCCCAAACTAACTCTGGCCCGTGTGACCGACACAGCCGCGCACGCGCTTTCCTACGACACTCGACCGCCAGGCTCCCCTCGGCCTGGGAGGCACTCTCGGGGCGGGGGGCACCGCAGCCCCCCAAGGTGGCTTCGTACACCTCTTGAACGTGGCGCCCGGCCGCTCGGAGAGCGGGGTCTACCCGGGCAGACAGCCTGTCGGCCCCGCGGCCTGGACAGGCGGAGCGGGGACACTTGCACTCGGGGGCTCTGCTCCAAGGAGCGAGAGCGGCCACTCTGCTCGGCCCGGAGAGTGGGGTGCGGGGCGCCGTCGCATCGCTGGAGCCAGGGGCGTCGTGCCGTGCGCGCACGCCTAGCCGCCGCCAGAACAGGCCGGAAAGGATGAGCTTCATACGGATCTAAGCCGTTGCCCAAACTACCTCTGGCCCCTGTGACCGACACAGCCGTGGCACGCGCTTTCCTACGACACTCGACCGCCGGGCTCCCTCGGCCTGGGAGGCACTCTCGGGGAGGGGGGCACCGCAGCCCCCCCAAGGTGGCTTCCGTACACCTCTTGAACGTTGGGGCCCGGCCGCTCGGAGAGCGGGGTCTACCCGGGCAGACAGCCCGTCGGCCCCGCGGCCTGGACAGGCGGAGCGGGGACAAGCCAAGGCTACCGGCGGGCGGGATCGACCGGGTAGCCGCCGTGGGGAACACAACTTGGACGTCTCGCGCCGTCGCGGACCACCGTCCTCCGTCTCTCTCTCCCTCTCTCGGAAGGGAGGCCGCCCGAGGCGCACGGGCCTCGGACGGCCAGGGGTGGAAGGGCTCCACCCCAAGGTGGCTTCCGTACACCTCTTGAACGTTGGGGCCCGGCCGCTCGGTGAGAGCGGGGTCTACCCGGGCAGACAGCCCGTCGGCCCCGCGGCCTGGACAGGCGGAGCGGGGACAAGCCAAGGCTACCGGCGGGCGGGATCGACCGGGTAGCCGCCGTGGGGAACACAACTTGGACGTCTCGCGCCGTCGCGGACCACCGTCCTCCGTCTCTCTCTCCCTCTCTCGGAAGGGAGGCCGCCCGAGGCGCACGGGCCTCGGACGGCCAGGGGTGGAAGGGCTCCACCCCAAGGTGGCTTCCGTACACCTCTTGAACGTTGGGGCCCGGCCGCTCGGTGAGAGCGGGGTCTACCCGGGCAAACAGCCCGTCGGCCACGCGGCCTGGACAGGCGGAGCGGGGGCAAGCCAAGGCTACCGGCGGGCGGGATCGACCGGGTAGCCGCCGTGGGGAACACAACTTGGACGTCTCGCGCCGTCGCGGACCACCGTCCTCCGTCTCTCTCTCCCTCTCTCGGAAGGGAGGCCGCCCGAGGCGCACGGGCCTCGGACGGCCAGGGGTGGAAGGGCTCCACCCCAAGGTGGCTTCCGTACACCTCTTGAACGTTGGGGCCCGGCCGCTCGGTGAGAGCAGGGTCTACCCGGGCAAACAGCCTGTCGGCCACGCGGCCTGGACAGGCGGAGTGGGGGCAAGCCAAGGCTACCGGCGGGCGGGATCGACCGGGTAGCCGCCGTGGGGAACACAACTTGGACGTCTCGCGCCGTCGCGGACCACCGTCCTCCGTCTCTCTCTCCCTCTCTCGGAAGGGAGGCCGCCCGAGGCGCACGGGCCTCGGACGGCCAGGGGTGGAAGGGCTCCACCCCAAGGTGGCTTCCGTACACCTCTTGAACGTTGGGGCCCGGCCGCTCGGTGAGAGCAGGGTCTACCCGGGCAGACAGCCCGTCGGCCCCGCGGCCTGGACAGGCGGAGCGGGGACAAGCCAAGGCTACCGGCGGGCGGGATCGACCGGGTAGCCGCCGTGGGGAACACAACTTGGACGTCTCGCGCCGTCGCGGACCACCGTCCTCCGTCTCTCTCTCCCTCTCTCGGAAGGGAGGCCGCCCGAGGCGCACGGGCCTCGGACGGCCAGGGGTGGAAGGGCTCCACCCCAAGGTGGCTTCCGTACACCTCTTGAACGTTGGGGCCCGGCCGCTCGGTGAGAGCGGGGTCTACCCGGGCAAACAGCCCGTCGGCCACGCGGCCTGGACAGGCGGAGCGGGGGCAAGCCAAGGCTACCGGCGGGCGGGATCGACCGGGTAGCCGCCGTGGGGAACACAACTTGGACGTCTCGCGCCGTCGCGGACCACCGTCCTCCGTCTCTCTCTCCCTCTCTCGGAAGGGAGGCCGCCCGAGGCGCACGGGCCTCGGACGGCCAGGGGTGGAAGGGCTCCACCCCAAGGTGGCTTCCGTACACCTCTTGAACGTTGGGGCCCGGCCGCTCGGTGAGAGCAGGGTCTACCCGGGCAAACAGCCTGTCGGCCACGCGGCCTGGACAGGCGGAGTGGGGGCAAGCCAAGGCTACCGGCGGGCGGGATCGACCGGGTAGCCGCCGTGGGGAACACAACTTGGACGTCTCGCGCCGTCGCGGACCACCGTCCTCCGTCTCTCTCTCCCTCTCTCGGAAGGGAGGCCGCCCGAGGCGCACGGGCCTCGGACGGCCAGGGGTGGAAGGGATCCACCCCCCGCGGGAAGGGGACGCGCGGCGGCACCCGGACGCGGGAGCGTTGACCCGGGGGTCTTTACTCCGCCGAGGCGTAGCCCGGAGAAGGAGCGAGACCGGCCGGCGGGGGTGGAACACCCCCTCATGCCTCGCTCCTTCTGGGGATAAAGCGCGTCGTCCGCAGGCCGCCGTCCCCTATCCCCGCCCTGGACCGCCCGCATCGGCCGGAGCCCGAGGGGACAGGCGGGGGTCCTTCGCTTTCGGGAAAACCGTCACCAAACGTGGGGCCCGTGGCCCCGCTCTCGGCCGCCCTGAGGCGGGAGAGCCCGGATCGTTCTCTCTCTCGGCGTCGGCCCCACCGACGCCGTCGCACGGTGGCCTGGGAAAGGGCTGCACCCCCTGCGCCACGCTTCTCCCCCGGAGTACTCCCCCCGCAGGGGGCTCCGCGGGGTGTCCCGACGCGCAGAGTCGCTCGCCTTCTTCCGCGGGGGACGGGAGGGACGCCCACGCGCGTCCCTTCCCCATCCTCGAGAGCCGTACGCGCCGAGGGTGAACCCGCTCGCCGGGGCGCCGGGGAGCAGGGCCCTTGTGGTCCTTCCCCGGACATGGGCGCGGCGAGGGTCCCCCGGCCGCGACGGCTCTCCCGTTGACCCACTCTCTCGCCTTGGGTGGTGGTGATGGAGGCGGCTGCCTACGCCTCAGCCCGGCATCTCGGAGGGGGGTCGCCCGGGCAGCCAGCCAGCCAGCCTGTTGGCCCCGCGGCCTGCACAGGCGGAGTGGGGACACTTGCGCTCTATGACTCTGCTCCCAGGGAGGTGGCAGAGGGGCGGCCGCGGTGCTTTGACTTTGAGCGGTCCCCACTCCAGCACTCTGAGAAATAGTCACTTTGTCAAAGACCGCACACCGCTCGTTCCCTTATATGCAAAAAAGGTGTTCGTCCTGACGTTTTGCGAGCCCTTATTTTACCGTCGTCGGCGCTATCAGGGGAAACAGGCCCGCTCCTTCCGCCTTCATGGAACCGTAGCTCGGCCCCGAGGGCCCAGGATTACCCTCATACCGGTTCTCACGACATGCGTCGACACTCGGCTCAGCCCCGGCAGCCGCAGCTCCCGCCGGCCCGGCCAGCCGGGTCCGCACCCCTGGCCGGCGCCTGGAGCGTCTGGACTTTGTCGTTTTCTCTCCAAGACTCGTCTCTGCCAACTGCCGTGGACTTCGGCGGGGGCTGCCGCGGGCTGTGCCCGGCCTCTTGGGGGTCCCGCCTGCCCGCGCAGGCAGCTAGGACAGGGTTATCAGCGCTCTCAGGGGGGGCCTCCGCAGACCCCCCACAGGTGGCTCCGTACACCTCTTGAACGTGGCGCCCGGCCGCTCGGAGAGCGGGGTCTTCCCGGGCAAGCCGCCTGTGGGCCCCACGGCCTGGACAGGCGGAGCGGAGACAAGCCCAGGCTACCGGCAGGATCGACCGGCTGGCAGCCGTGGTGGAACAACGGGGACGCCTCGCGCCGCCGCGGGCCGCCGTCCTCCGTCTCTCTCCCACTCTCGGAGGCAGGCCGCCCGAGGCCAACGGGCCTCGGACGGCGTGGGGTGGAAGGGCTCCACCCCAGGGGAAGAAAACACGCCCGCGCTCGTTTGCACAGTCTGCCCCGGCCCGGCATCTCGGAGGGGGGGGGTCGCCCGGGCAGCCAGCCAGCCAGCCTGTTGGCCCCGTGGCCTGCACAGGCGGAGTGGGGACCCTCGCGCTCGATGACTCTGCTCCCAGGGAGGTGGCAGAGGGGCGGACGCGGTGCTTTGACTTTGAGCGGTCCCCACTCCCTTCTCAGCACATTGAGAAATAGTCACTTTGTCAAAGACCGCACACCGCTCGTTCCCTTATATGCAAAAAAGGTGTTCGTCCTGACGTTTTGCGAGGCCTTATTTTACCGCCGTCGGCGCTATCAGGGGAAGCGGGCCCGCTCCTTCCGCCTTCCTGGAACCGTGCCTCGGCCCCGAGGGCCCAGGATTACCCTCATACCGGTTCTCACGACATGCATCGACACTCGGCTCAGCCCCGGCAGCCGCAGCTCCCGCCGGCCCGACCAGCCGGGTCCGTCCCCCTGGCCGGCGCCCGGAGCGTCTGGACTTTGTCGTTTTTTCATCCAACACTCTCCTCTGGCAAATGCCATGGACTTCAGCGGGGGCTGCCGCGGGCT
>NW_027101835.1:0-139766 GCF_035609145.1 Eleutherodactylus coqui
AACAGTTTTTAAATTGATACAACTGCCAAAAAAATGAAAATTGTAATTTTTTTCCTACTGCTTTGCTTAGATTTATTCAAAAATTGTAGGGTAAAAATACACAGTACACCCCTAGATAAATTCGTTAGGGGGTCTAGTTTTCAAAATGGGATAATTTGTGGGGGTTCTCTGTCGTTTTGGCCGCTCAAGGGCTCTACAAGTGGGCAATGGGGCCTAAATCACCTTCATGCTAAATTTCTGTTCTGAAAGCCACCGACTACTCCTTTCATTTTGGGCCCTGTTGTGCATCCAGACAAAAGACTAGGGCCACAATGGGTATGTCTCTGAACACGGGAGAAACAGGGGTATCCATTTTGGGGTGAAAGGCTTCATTCATGCGTGTGCTGTAGAAAAAAAGCTGTTTTTAAAATGACAGAATTGACAAAAAAACGAAAATCACAATTTTTTCCTTTTGCTTTGCTTCAATTCATTCAAAAACTGTGGGAACAAAATGGTCAGTACACCCCTAGATAAATTCGTTAAGGGGTCTAGTTTTCAAAATGGGGTCACTTGTGGGGGTTCTCTTTGGTTTTGGCCACTCAAGAGCTCTACAAAGGTGCTATGGGGCCTAAAACGCCTTCAAGCAAAATTTATGTTCTGAAAGACACCGACTACTCCTTTCATTTTGGCTCCTGTTATGCATCCAGACATGAGATTAGGGCCACAATGGGTATGTCTCTGAACACGGGAGAAACGGGGGTATCTATTTTGGTGTGTAAATCCTCATTTTCATGGGCTCTATAGAAAAAAAATATGTCTTTAAAATGACATATTTGCAAAAATATGAAATTTTATTTTTTCTCCCCTAAATTGAACTAATTCCTGAAAAAAACTGGTGGGGTCAAAATACTCATGACCCCCCTCAGTGAATACACTAAGGAGTGTAGTTTTAAAATGGGGTCATTTGTGGGTGTATCTATTATTCTGACACTTATGAGCCTTTTCAAACTTGCCTTGGTGCAGGAAAACAAAGTGCTCCTCAAAATGCTGAAAAGTAATGTTAAATGTGTACGTCCTCTAAATGGTTAAAAAAAACACAAAAGTTTTTCAAGTGTGCATTCAGAATAAAGTAAACAGATGGAAATACATATCTTATCAAAAATTTGTACAGTATGTTTGGACATATTTGAGATATTACGGTTGAAAATGTGAAAAAGACAATTTTTTCAATATTTTTCAAATATTGGTACTTTTAATAAATATACACAAATTATATCGGTCTATTTTTACAATCTAAATGAAGTACAACATGTGGCGAAAAAACAATGTCAGAATCACTGGGATATGTAAAGCCTTTACGGAGTTATGCCACGTTGAACGACGCATGTCAGATTTCCAAAATTTGGCTCCACCACTAAGGCGCAAACAGGCTTCGTCACTAAGGGGTTAAATATAACAACTCAGTGAGATCTATTTTCCCTGATTTTTCGGCGGATCTGCAGAAACAAAGAGCCACCTTCGTGGAAATAAAAAAGAGATTCAAGGATAGAGGCATTCCATACTCTATGGCATACCCGTCCCGTTTACGGATTGCAGCAAATGATAAAGTGATCTTTCTACATTCCCCTACTGAAGCCATGGAGTGGCTCCGTATGCACCTTGCGTCATCCGACGTTGCATAGTCCCGAGTTCTGATCTATGCAATGTAAATTCTGCAAAGAACATTTGGGCCCATGATCCATTGGCCTATGGTTGATACTGTATATGGCTGGGATGAAGAGATATGTCACCTAGCCTTTACGCTGTCCCGGATTGTGGGCTCGTCCCCGGGTAGCCACCGCTGCGGCAATAGCCTGAAGCCATGCTTAAAGGGAAAAAATTTTTTTTATCACATAAACCAATCCCCGATAGGCCATTGGAATGTCCCCCACTCACAACAACTGCTACTTTCAAAATAGATTGTAGCTTACTCTTTTTTTTTAGACACCTGCGACACATTATTGTTAAGCGGGATGTCAATTCTTAGTTGTTTAAGCTGTTACAGTTTATTTTAAGTTACAAGTAGGTCTGTGCTTATATCCTTCTTTCTAATATGGGTAATATGCTCCCCTACTTGGAAAACCCGACTGTGCTATATGTCATTATGTCTCCCAATGTCGCTGTCATGTCTTAGTTGGAACATGTGAGGCCTGGGCACCGCTAATAAGCGTAAAGCAGTTTTCTCTTATACTAAGCAATTTAATCCCCAGATTGTGGGTTTGCAAGAGACTCACCTCACTATAGATAAAGCAGATACCCTTAAAAAAACGTGGGTACAGTGGACATGTCACTTCTTTCATACTTCTTTCTCCAGATGAGTCTCACTCCTTATTCACAAATCATTAAGATGGAACCCCATAAATGTCAGAAGGGACCCTGAGGGCAGATTCGTATTTGTATACGCAGAAATTGATTCTAAACCCTATGTCATTTTATGGTCCCGGCGGCAGCATTGCACCACATGCTAGGGGCACGCGATGCGAGGTCTCCCATTAAAATCAATGTCAGAAACTCCTGTCCGTCACGGCGGAGGTTTCCGGCATCCCTGAAGTGATACGAGGCTGTTCTCACGTGACAACGCCTCACATCCTCAGGGATTTGACATAGCGGAGAGTGTGATATAGGGGTGGGATTCATGGCCCCATATTGCGCTCGCCCTTTTTGTGAAGTTAGCCTAAGTGAGTAAAATGCTTCTCAGGTTGCTGCCCACCCAACAGGTGGCAATTGTTTTTTTTTTTCACCAGAGGGCAGCAACCTCCTCCTTCTGGGGTCCTACAAACTGCTGCCTCACGGTAGGGGCCCCGCTGCTAGTGCGTGCAAGAATGTTTAACGTAAAGAGAGTATTAAAGGCCCACTCCAGTGAATTCATTTCTCATTCATTATGTAACTAGCCCCCCGCCACCCCACCCCCAGTATATATTGTTTAAAGTGCACATTAATCACACCAGATCTGTACCTTCTCATATGTATGAGTGTATATATGTATTCCTCTTCACATCTATTTCATTAAGCCTGAAGAAGAACCCTGAGTAGGTTTGAAAGCTCGCTAGAACATCATGTCTTTTTGTTAGCCATTAAAAGGTATCATATCTCCAAGATTACATGGTTTTCTTGCTGGGAACAATCACATTTTGCTCTGCTGGCTAACACCGTACCAAACCTTTTTTTGTTCCTCCTATTACAGTGACTGATGATGATCACACGGCTCCTGTCAAAAAAAGCAGGCGGACTATAGGTAGTATTAACGCACGAGAATCCCGCTAGTAAAAACAAAACCTGAAAAAACACGTCCATCCGAAGATGTCCTCGCTGCGTATCTCATGCATCAATAGAGGACATGCTGCGTCTTTTATCATGTGTGCCTGAATGGCGCAGTGTAAATGGGCTTTTAGTACCGTGTATTACACATGTAAAAAACAAGTGTAAATCACTTAAATTTTATTAAATATTAAAATAATAAAAAGGTAATAAAAGTTTTAAAAAAAACCTTTTGCCAGATGTATAATAAAAAAATCTACATAAAAAGACAAAAATCTATTTGGTATTGCTAAAAAATAAATGAGGCCCCACAGAACTATGTCGACGGAAAAATAAAAAAAAGGTATGGCTGTCAGAAGATTGCGGAAGAAAATAATTTTAAAAAATAAAATATCTTTGGGAAAAAAAGTGGTAAAGGAAAAAATAAAAAAATAAAAATAATTTTTTTATGTTAGTAATCGTACTGACCCATAGAATATAGTTCTCACGTCATTTTTGCTGCACTGTGTACGCCGCAGAAACAAGATGCACCAAAAGATGGCAGAATTTACACTCAATATCTGACCACCTTTGCAAAATGGCGATCGAGCCACAAAACAGAAAAAGGTTGAATATGTGGCATGCGCCAAAATGTGTCACCTTTTTACACCAGAAACCCGGCAAACATCAGTTAATACATTTCCCCTACAACATCCTGATAAAGTAGTGTAGAAGGAGGCCAGACTAACGAGAGAAGTTCTAATTACTGTAACAACTATAAGGGCGCAGTCAGACAAGCAAATTTTTCACGCATGTAAAAAAAATAAAAGCACATGGCATGTAGAAAATAATCACGTGACCGGGTGCATTTTCACTCACACGTCCTATGTTTGGTAGGTGCGCATTTTAAAGAATTCTAAAAAACGGACATGTGACCGCTTTCATTAGAAAGCATTGGTTCTAATAGATTCGTTTCGGAAACGCGCCTATACATGCAGGAAAACTTTGCTGGTGTGACTGAGCCCTAAAGCATGTGGAATGTCCTCTTACACAATGTAACTACATGACCATCTACCTTGGCCAAATGGGAATTCATCCACTTGGTAAATGTTCTCTTGAACGGCTTCTTGCTCATCTGAAAAAGAAAGATTAGAATTATGATAGGATATTGGGCATTGTGGCATTATGGGGCCAATGCTACGGCTTAGGCACAATGCCCACGGACAGAAATTCTGCAGCGGGATTGGCACGCTATCATAGGATTGCGTTAGTTTATGCACTCTAAGGGCGCCTACCCATTGGCGTTGCTGATTTTCGTGCGTGAAAAACGCAGCGTTTTTCGTGCCTTTTTTGCGGCGTTCTTCATTAATTTCCATTGACAATCATGGGTGCATTAAAGGGGTTGTCTCACACGGTTTTTTTTTTATTCAATAGGCCCCACGTTCGGCGCGAGACAAACCCAAGGGATGGGTTAAAAAAAAAAAAGTTTATTACTTACCCGAATCCCCGCGCTCGCGGCGACTTCTTTCTTCCTTTACCAAGATGGCCGCCGGGATCTTCACCCACGATGCACCGCGGGTCTTCTCCCATGGTGCACCGTGGGCTCTGTGCGGTCCATTGCTGATTCCAGCTTTCTAATTGGCTGGAATCGGCACACGTGATGGGGCGGAGCTACGAGGACCAGCTCTCCGGCACGAGCGGCCCCATTCACCAGTGAGAAGACCGGACTGCGCAAGCGCGTCTAAAAACGCCAGAAGACAGCGAATTTAGACGGATCCATGACAACGGGGATGCTAGCAACGGAGCAGGTAAGTGAATAACTTCTGTATGGCTCATAATTAATGCACGATGTATATTACAAAGTGCATTAATATGGCCATACAGAAGTGCTGAACCCCACTTGATTTCACGAGACAACCCCTTTAAGAGAAAAATAAGGAGACATATGCAACTGACAGTTCCTATGTGAAAAATTGCAACGCAACGAAAAAAAAACAACAAATGGACAAGAACACATTCTATGCTAATTGCTCTTCAGAAAAAACGCAAAACGCAATTTAGCATCGCAGGAAAAAAAAATAAATAAATAAATAAATAAATCGCCAGTGGGTAGGCGCCCTAATGCTGGCCTATGATAAATCGCAGCATGTCCTAATTCTGTGCGGCCCCACGCTGGATGGGTAAGTATGAGACTCTATATGAATACACATATATTATATATATTCTAAACACACACATTTTATATAAATATACAAGGGCAACATCACACGGGCTTATGCACAACTACGATCACCAGTATGGAGCATAGTGGTGCATTAATGGAGGGTTTTTCCCCCTTCTCGGCCCGTTCAAACTCCATGCCATTGTGCAGAAGGCTGAAAATAATTGGGGGAAGATAGGTGCGACGTAGTATTCACTCCCGAGAAAAGAGCTGAAATCAATTGTCTCGTGATTATCACGGCCGCTTAAAGGAACAAAATCATGCGCATGTGTTCAAACCCCTAGTAATACAGTATGCTAGGCTGAAGAATGACACCAGGGGTGCGGATTTTGACTGTTTTTGGTTGCAAAAATGCTGCATAATTAGCAGCAGAAATTTCTACCGTGGACAGTCTGCAGCACTTCTGCCACCTGTAAGCATACAGTAAGTCAGCTTGAGGTATGCTGCCACATACAGAGTGGCGTCAGTAGTAATAGTATCCCCCAGAGTGGCTTCACTAGTAATGGGGACCCCACCCCCACAGAGGCCTTGGTAGTAATAGTGTCCCCCCATATACTTACCCTTCTCCTGGTCTACAGAGCTCTCTCTTCTCGGCGCTGCTGCAGGCAGAAGTGTGTGCACCCAAAGCAAAGCATCTCCTCCCTTCTCCTCTCCTCCTGTGGAACAAATGAGGATCGGTCAGGGGGAGAAGGATCCTGGATGCACACACTGCCGTCCACAGCGCCACTGACTGATTACAAGCCAGGGAGCTTGGACCCTAGGAAAGGCAGGACACAGGGTCCCAAAGTGGGACTGTCCTGCCTAAATTGGGACGTCTGGTCACCTTATATAAGGGCTTAAACAGATGAGTGCGATATGTAGAGAATAGAACCCATTGATTGCAAACGGGCTCATTGCGGCTGTATTTGCCCTATCTTGTGCGTGTTTGTGCACCATAGAGTCCCACGTGAGGTGGGCAAGCGCGCACATCTGCCTACGCGGGTATGCACTAAGTGCAGTGCAGATCTGCAATCATCCACGTTAGGCAAATTAGCCTTTTAAATCAGGGTGCGGTGATTCCACTGCTTGTGTGAACGAATGGAGCCTGCGGACATACACTCCATATTTGCACAGGCATGAATGTTAAATACACTCGTTCACTGCGCAAAAAATGTGCAGGAGTGAGCGTGTTACGTTACACGCTCGTCTGTCGTTGCCCTAAACCTGACTATATCTTGCACACAACCTCTTATTCTCCCAGACTTTAGATTGCACTCACAAGCTTGTCTAATAAAATAGTCTTTATTGTCTCAGTGTAAATAAAAAGTCCTATAATACCGTATTACTGCGCCAATTTGCAACCCCCAACAATAACTCACACAGCAACCGTAGATTTATAACATCCTCCTAACATTTCTGTATGACCCCTTTCTATCATTTGACACCTCAGCATTAATCCCCATTGTGGATAAATCCGTCTATGACCTCCATAGAAGCATCTCCGCCCGCTACCACCCAGATCTGCACTGGCGAGGGCGCTGCCCGCTGTAACATATGGAGATACACATCATGTATCTGGATGATGGACACTTATTAAATGACCTCTCACAAGACTTTATTATTCCTCTCATTAGCACAATTTATGTTTTTTCCTCCGCCGGGTTCATTTAAATTTCCAATCAACCGTAAGTTTTATAAAACTACAAAAGTTTCTGATGAACTATGGGCACCACTGCCAACCCAGACATGAAGTGCCATCCCTGCCCATCTACTAATAATGTGGCACTGGAAGAACCAGCTATGATTTTCTCCATTTCCCTGGGCACTAGACCATCACTCATGGTGGCCACATCACAGTGTATATGGCAGAGCAGGGTACTGGCAGGCAAAGTACTGGCAAGCCTGGTACTGGCGGCTTCACTGACCTTTGACCTCCAATCGGCCAACTGCCATTTCCTTTCAACTGACGACGGCAGCGGTTGGATCGAAGATTACAGGACTGAGAAAAATGGAGTCCAATGGACAAAAAGGAGACGTCGAAAAGCGCAAAAGAGAAGACGAGAGCGTGAGCGGACTCACAGCTATAAAGAGGAGGAGGAGTGGAGAGGATGAGGAGCCAAGACCAGGCACCAGCCAGGACCTTCTACCATCAGACCGCGGATTTGACATCAAGCGCTTCACCGCCCTTCAGATATTGGGCAGAGGAAGCTTCAGCGAGGTAAGTTATATGACTGTTATTTTCTGGGAATGGCGCAGTGACGGCTCCTCCACATATCAGTATTTTGCTCCCTTCTTTTTACGGTTTTTGCTGCGCAAAATTAATAGTTTGCTCAAATTATAGCACAGCTCATTACAGACACAATGATACCACATGTGGGGGGTTTCTTAATTTTTTTTTCATACAAATAGGGGAAAATGAGCAAAAAAAGGCTTTTTAAAATGTACTTATTTAATTTTGCTTTTTGACACTGTTTATGTCCCTGAAGGGGACCTGATCCATAGCAGCTATGATTACTATTACAACCTTATCGATTGTAAAAACAATCATAGGCAACAGTAAAGCAAGACGCCTCTATCTAGCATCCTGCCACCCATCGCAACCCATCGGCCCTCTGCGATTACATCGCAAGGGTCCAATGACATCACAAGGAAAGCGCCCTTCCTCTGTGAATCCTTTAATTTGCCGTGATCTACATAGATCGTGGTATGTAAGGAGTTAACAGCAGGGGTCACTGTCCTTCTGCACCCCGGCTGTCACAGCAGGAGGCCGGCTATCAGAAACAGTCAATGGGAAACCTCGCATCACACGCCATACAATCTGTTTTCCTGTCCCATTGAAAACAATAGACAATGGATTTTGAGGAACATGCAAAGAAAACATGCTGCAATTTTTTTTCCTTGCACCAAGATGCGGTGCGGGACAAAAAGAGAAAAACGCCCATGTATATGACTCCATTCAAAAGAACGGGGTTCTAATTTGCACAATCTTCTTGGCCATGTGAAAGCGCCTAGTGATAAATCCACCATGTGATAAATATATATGATTTTCCCTTCTGGCCGCTGTCAGTGATAATTTCTTATCTGCTTTCTTAAGGTGGTCCTGGCATCTTTTCCTGGAAGGAACACCTTCATGGCCATCAAGGTTGTTGACAGAGGAAAGAGCAAGGCAGACGTCATAAGGAGAGAGCGGCGGATACTCCTGAAGGCCCAAGACTGCCCCTTCATCTACCATCTGTATGCCGCACAGCAGTCTGCAGACCGGGCCTACTTCATCACGGAGTATCTGTCCGGAGGAAGCCTGGCGGCGATGATCAGGATGTGCGGCAGCTTGGACATCAACCATGTCAGGTGAGTAAATGACTAATCAGGAGACGGGGGGATACTGAGGGCGACATGACAGATATAGAAGAGTGGAGGGCGTACAGGTGACACTATGATGGTGACATGACGTCGGGGACTTATTTCATGTCATTGATACTACACTCTTTTCTCAGATTCTACACAGCGGAGATTGCATGCGGCCTCCAGTTCCTGCACCGACGCTACATCATCCATCGGTAAGCACAACTTTCCCACATCTCCCTGTTTCCCTGGTGAAGATAATGTACCCAGCTTTCCCAGAGTCCTGAATTAGGACTGGTTAAGCTGTGGTACATTATTTCTCTACTACATTATTACTGCATCACTCAACAGATTAACCTTTTTACTTTTCTTCATTGTAGTGACATAAAGCCGGCGAACATCATGCTGGACGGAGATGGACACATCCGCCTGATTGACCTGGGGCTGGCCCAAGACGGCGTCGTCCCGTCTAAGAAGATCAGCGGAGTGACAGGCACTTATAGATTCATGGCCCCAGAGGTGCTTCGTGAGAAGGACTACGACGCAGCAGTCGACTGGTGGGGCCTGGGGATTGTCGTATCCTGGATGGCGACAGGACAGTCCCCCTTCTACCACGGCTCCTCCAGGAGAAAGATCATCAAGTCCATCACCAGAAAGAAGCCAAAATTCCCATCTTGGCTAGATGCTGACGTAAAGCATCTTCTGAAGAGACTGCTGCGGAAGAAGCCAAAGAAGAGGCTGGGTGTCCACAAGAATATCAGAGGTCACCGATTCTTCAACACCGTGAATTGGGAGGAGCTGGAGATGAAAAGAGCAGAGCCGCCATTCAAACCCTTCAGCAGAGTTCCCAGGAATCGAGACCTGCCGTGGCCGGAGGGTGGTACACCCCTTCACCCTGTGGACGGATTTTCGTACACTTCACCAAGCTGGACCCGGTAAGATCTTCCTCCTCTAGGGTTGATGTTCTTCAGGCAGACCTCTGTGTTGATTATCATTGTTCCTCTGGTGTCAGACAGCTCAGGAGGTCATATAATAACATTATTATTGCTCCTGTAAATACCATGTCTCTACTTCTTCTTAGGATGACGAGAAGAATCCGATTGTGAAGGAAGCCGCGACCATCGGGTAAGTATCCTCTATACACACTCACACATACATATCTGTACACCTATACACACAGGACACCTACAATCATATCCATACACTGTAGCAAAACTTCACATACCGTAGAAAGCTTAATACATAAACCATTTCCTCTAACATAGCAAAGGACTTTGGGGAAAATATATTAAGACCAGCAATATGGCCTCTATTATGGCTTCCACAATCACAAAACTCCCAATACCTCATAGTAAAGACACAGTTGCAGAAAATAACTTTTTTATATCAGATCCCAATCAGATCCTGATACAAGTCATTATGTTACAGTAGTTCACTGGTTTATATCCACAACTGGTAACACTGACAATTCCTTCTTATGTCTTGTAGGCTCGGCCCACGACAACTGTCTGCTGAACACACGACTCTGCTGCTGTAGAAGACCCCGGCTTACCAACAACATCCTCTCTCCACCAACTGCATCCTGCGTATTACCATCATGCTACCCCGACCTTGGCATCCTTCGGCTGGCATCGAACATCATCCTCTCCTGAAGACCCTCTACGCCCCCAGGAGCGGCCTGTGCTTGATTGGTAACTGGCGAGTTCAGGAACAATAGCCCGAGTGACTATCATCCCTGAACTCCTGGTTACTAGTAAGACCTCGGCACAGGCCAGGTAAGCAGCACGCACCACATACATGAAGGTTAGACACTAGTGTAGACACTAACACATACATAGACACAAATATACACACAGATAGGTGTAGATGTCGGCTTTGATCTTGGGACTTGCTCTGATCGCCATATTTGGGGTCAGGAAGGAATTTTTCCAACTTGAGGACAATTGGCTCATACCTCAAGGAGGTTTTTGCCTTCCTCTGGATCAACTCACAGCCTTAAATAGGGTTAGGTCTTATTTATAAGGAATCAGCCACATAAATAACATAATATAAACATAAAGAAACACAATCTTTAGCTGACATCACATACACCAGGGAGGTGAGCGGCTGGCGTTTGATCCTGAGATTTATTCTGGTCGCCATATTTGGGGTCAGGAAGGAATTTTTCCCCCTTAAAACAGGATAATTGGCTCTTTCCTCAAGGGGGTTTTCGCCTTCCTCTGGACCAACACAGTCTATAAACAGGTTTAGTTCAATACACTTTAGATTCCCCACAAACAATAAATGGTAAGAGATTTATTTAGATTTCTGACAACAAGAATACATTCTAATAAGTCAGGTCAGATGTCGGCTTTGATCCTGGGACTTGTTCTGATCGCCATATTTGGGGTCAGGAAGGAATTTTTCCCCTTTATACAAGGATAATTGGCTTCTTCCTATCAAAGGGTTTTCGCCTTCCTCTCGATCAATAGCCTCAAAATACCTCATAATAAAATCTACCATTTCCTACAGCTAGAAATAAAATGTTCTTTCTCCCTCCATAAACCTTTGTGTCGGTGTCTTTATTTCTATTGGATGTCTTAGGCCTCATGCCCACAGCCGTGGCGGACTCCGCTAGTGGAATATTGCAACGGAGTCCACCACGGCGCCCCCGAAAACCCTAACACTCAGCTTCCGGTTCCGCCATGCTGTTACCGTCCTTCGAGCCGGTGCGCATACGCAGTACAGTGCATGATGCGCCGGCAGTGCCAGATGATGCAGGTAGGCACGCGTTTTTACGCGATACTTCCGAAGGATAGCATGACGGCTATGTCAATGGAAGCCGGCCACGCATATTCCCATGGCAAATAGAGCATGCCACCGTTTGTTGCACGCTGCGGAATTCTGCAGCGTGAACATTTAGCTGTTAGGTTCAATAGAACCGAATAGCTCCGGGGTAACGCCGCGGATTTCCGCCGCGTAAAACGTGGCAGAAATTCGGCAATGGGCATTAGCCCTTATTTAATGTTCTCTCAGACAAAAATGAGCGATAATCGCTACATGTAAACGCAGACATTGTGTACTTTTAATTTGATCGATGGATTTTAGCTAAACTTAAAATTCATCATGCAGCCGCTGAAAGACTGAGCACAAATACTCCGTTTGAACGTATTTTACTCATCCTTCAATAGACTGCAGGATGTTCTCCCTGTGGTATGTTTACACTAGCCAGGAGGAGAATAATGGAATGTGCAGGCAGCTGTTTGCACAGCTTGGAGTGTGTTTAAACACACACTGGTCTCTGCAAACAACTTCTAGAGGTCCTTTTACATGCAAATGAAGCTGATAAAGTGTTAATGTCCATTAACACTTTATACAAATAGATTGCTAAATCTTTCAATGTTTCAGTCCTTTGAAAGATTACCTTTGCACATAAAAGGGCCTGTAGTTATGCCCCTTCAACCTTCAGGGCTCAGACAGACAGACATTTTTTACATGCGTATATTCGCGCATAAAAAAAAAACATGTGACCACATCCATTGACACCCATATGTTCTTTTGTACGTGTCAATTTTATGCACATGTAAATATCGGACATGTGACCGCTGCCATTGAAAAGCATTGGTTCTATATAGATGCGGATCGCAAACGCCAAAAACATTCTCAGCAAAAAACACCCGTCTGCCTGAGCCCTCAGATCACATCTGTCTTTTTGAGTTCTAAGGAGAATTGATGGATCATCAAGAGTGCATGTACCACAGGGACACCACTTAGGCTGGGTTCACACAGGGCGGATTTACAGCGAAATTTCCCTGCAGAATTTCGCTGTGGCCGCTAATACCAAAATTAGCCAGGCATGTGGACGAGACTTGTCAAAAATCTCATCCACACGGGGCGGACAATCTGTTGCGGCAAAACCAGCATCAGCTGGCGCTACGGCGCCGTTTCCTTGGATGCAGCATATCAATTCTTTTTTTCGCTGCGGCCTTGATCCTCTCTATGGGAGAGCTGGACGCAATGGAAAAGCATGTGGCTAAGCCGCTCCAAAACCCGAGGCTAAGTCCTGTAGGTTTTGAAGCTGCACTTATCCCGCAAAAATCTGGCAGTTTTTTGCTGCGGCAAAACCGTGAAGCCGTCCTGAGGAAACCCAGCATTATGGTGTGAGAAGAAGACAACACAATATGATTAAAAAGAGCATCGCTATTAAGGTATTGTGCTTTACTGCCAAGGACTTTTAGTTCGGGTCATTATATCGGTGGTCAGGAGTCCTATGCGTCACCAAGATTTCTGGTTCCATCTATTTTAGGCCGGCTGCACACGACCGGGTCTGATTGCAGATGTGGATCCTGCACCATGACCTGCCCTGTGCCCGGCCGGTGACACCGTGTACCTGTCTCTTCATCTTCTATTTTGTACTGCGGATAGTTCGTGCGTGTCGACATCAGACACGTGCACTACAGTTTTTTATACCTCTGCTTTCCCCGCATCACCGCCTAGCAAGGACACGGGAGCGGACAATGTGAGCGGACATGCGAATGTTCTATTGGCTTGAATTGGTGCAGAATGCTGTGGATTGTCCGTGCAGGAGGCGACTGCAGATTCCGTAATTCAAACCCCATTATGTGCACAGCAGAGCCCGGTTATGGACCTATTTGGCAATATGGCTATAAATTCCTTAGTACAAAGGTTTATAGCCCCTGTACACTATTGTGCACGTCTGTCGGGAACGGTATACATGGAAACATTCTCCAAGAAGCTGTAATCTTGTCATGTGAATGAGCCCCAAGAGAACCAGGGAGTTTAAAGGGCTTTTTCTCTGCTTTGAAGTTTTTAGGAAGAACTGTTAAAAAGGCCTTGGTGACTGGAGTTAGGGTCCTTTTACACAGTGATGATCATTTCTGCGCTTTTAGGGTAAATGCACACAGGCAGAAATTCTTCAGCGGGATTTCCCACAGAATTTCCGCTCGTGCACGCTGCCATAGGATTGCATTAGATAATGCAATTCTATGCAGACTGCCGCGATTTGACCGAGTGAAAACCCGCGCGGTAAACAAATCGTGTCACCTCTGGCGCGCCGCCTCTGCTCTGCACATGTGCCGGCTGGGCGGAAGATGGCACACAGCAGAGCGGAGTAGACGCTGGAGGAGGTAAGACGCGGGGGTCACTGCAGGAGCACGGCTCGCATCCCACTGTGAGAATTGTCGCAGCGGAATCCGACCCAGCGGTCTGCATGAGGCCTTATCATCGCTCAGTGAATGGAGGTGGAGGCGGCTGGGGATCTTTCCGGCCCATCTGCCTCTATTCACAGTAAATATGCAGTAATTCATAAATGTCGGTGCATGCACGTACACTGAACGATAAGTGCCAAAATACTCACCAATCTACTACAACACCCAGACAGATGGAAATATCTAACAAGTTAGTACACACAAGGGATTGTATTTTGGCCAGAATATGTAAGTCCACAAGCCCACGTCCTCTAGATGGCGACAGGCAGTAACACACACTGAACTGGACAATTCTCACCTAATGTGTAAACACCTACATACAGACCTTGAACATGTCACTGTTCACACCAACGAAGAGACAAGGGAATCCTACCCAGAACCTCATGTGTGCAATAACACCAAAGCAGAACATGCATGATGCCAAGCTCCACAGTTCTGAGAGGGAATGATATAAATGACAAATGACTAGAACCCTCTAGTAAGAGGGGCTGGTATATATGTGCAACAGACCGGTGGAGGTTGGCTAGCTGGAGCAATACACAACCAGCCAGCTCAATCATCCCACACCTGTGGAAATGTGCTGCTGGAAACCCGTAGCACTACAGGTCCCAGTAGCACAACATGACAGACACATATCGGTGTCAATGTATGTAATTCCTGCACTTCTGTATAGTAGTGCATTAGAAAGCCTATGAGGTTAGTAGAGGCTGAGCCTCCTCGGCCACAGACCCGGAGGCTACATCCAAGCTTCAGGGTTCCATAGCAACCCATTGAGACCTCGTAATCACATTACGGGGGTCCAATAGGTGACAGAGGGAGCCCCCTTCCTTTATCTGCCTCTTATATTCCGCCGTTACACTGCAACGTGCAAAGAGTTAAATAGCGTGTAACAAAAGGTATCTTCAGTCCCCACTGTTAGAACAAGTGCTCAGCCATTATCTGACAGCTGAGCACCTGCTCCCTCTGGCAGAAGAGACCTGCGACAGACTTCTAATGCAGCGCCATATTTCTACGGCGCTGAAGAAAAAAAAGAGCTTTAAACGACCGCATCTGGAAGCAGAAATGCTGCATAATTTGCCACATTCCACAGCATTTCCGCCAAGTATAAACATAACCTAAGTCAGCTTAAGGTATCCTGCAGAGTGGCATCAATAGTAATAGTGCTTGCCCTATATCAGCCCCAGTAGTAATAGCGTCCCCCACAATGGCCTCAGTAGTAATATTGTCCCCCATAATGGCCTCAGTAGTAATCTTGTCCCCCACAGTGGCCTCAGTAGTAATACTGTCCCCCACAGTGGCCTCAGTAGTAATAGTGTCCCCTATATCAGTTCCAGTAGTAATAGTGTCCCCTATATCAGCCCCAGGAGTAATAGTGACCTCCACAGTGGCTTCAGTAGCAATAATGTCACCTTTATTGGCCCCAGCAGTAACAGTAGCCTCCACAGTGGCCTCATTAGTAATACTGTCCTCTGTATTGACATCAGTAGTAATAGTGACCCCCACAGAGGCCTGAGTAGTAATACTGTCCCCTGTGTTGGCCTCAGTGGTAATAGTGACCCTCATAGTGGCGTCAGTAGTAAAAGTGTCCACTACATCAGCCTCAGTAGTAATAGTGTCCCTTATATCAGCCCCAGTAATAATAGTGACACCCACAGTGGTTTCAGTAGCAATAATGTTATATATATATATATATATATATATATATATATATATATATATATATATATATTGGCCGCAGCAGTAATACTGTCCTCTATATTGACATCAGTAGTAATAGTGACCCCCACAGAGGCCTGAGTAGTAATACTGTCCCCTCTACTGTCGCGCTTAGTAATAACAGTGACCCTCAGTAGTAATGCTGTCCCCTGTATTGGTCTCAGTGATAATAGTGACTCCCCACAGTGGCCTCAGTAATAACAGTGACCCGCACAAAGGCCTCAATAGTAATACTATTACTGCTGAGGCTGATACAGGGGACACAATGATTAATGAGAATGTTTAGAATTGTAAGAATCATAAGATTTTTTGGTGACCTTTAAAAAAGAAAAGAATTGGTCACTAATTGTATTTAAAAAAAAAAAATCCCTAAAATCCTATATTTTCATACTGATCATCAACCCAACTTTTCCTGTTCTGTACGGAAAACTTTTCAGCAGTCACTATTATCACAGGCAGGATTGCAATGAAAGGTAACACCTACAATACATGTAGATAAAACAGGGTGTACCATTTAAAATAGGTAATGGTCACAGCTCACCTCTTCCCCCTCCCTGCGAAATTACCATTGAACATGTCAAAGCACATGTCTAGAACAGTCTCCCATAGAAGCAATGAGTCCCTTCCTGTCCGTTGTGTAAATGATCCATGAGGCTGCTGTAAAGCGTATCTCTAAATGCTGTTGAATGCAGAATGGGCGGCCCCATAGTCATGCACTGATAATAGAATTGAAGAAAAATCTACAAATCGGAAAATAAAAACAGATTACAAAAATAAAATGTGCTATTATCGGGTTTTAATTAGTAAAACCCTTTAAGGAACAGGCTGTTATGCACCTTAGGGACTGGACACTTTTTAAAGAATTTACCCATGTGCTGGTTTTACTGCCCTATTGTTTTTCCTTCAGCTACCAACATAATTTTTCCCCTGACATATGGGGCTATTTTTATATCTTTTTTCAATGACTTTTTTTTTCTATTTTTTTTCAAAAGATTTTTTGAAATTTATACCTGTTTTTTTCTTAGTTTATTTACGCTAAAATAAAGTACAGGAAGGGGTTCCTCATTTTGCTTTGGATGTTTAGATATATATTTTTTGTATAGCTTCGGATTACAGGATGCATACGATGACGGTTTGGGTTGGTGTCGGCTTTGGGTCATTTTCTTTTTTACGTGTATAATTTTATTGTATTGTTTTGTTCTTTTACCAATTTTTAAAATAATTTTTGTTTACTATCTATGATAGCCATGACGTCGTTTTCACGACCGGCGGATATATGCTACCATCTGAGCTGTCTTCCACTTTCCCTCCCCCTTCCCGACTCACTGCCTCTCCTCTCCTCCGGCTGTTTGCAATGGCTGTGGAGAACAGGTGGGGAGGGGGCAGCAGCTTAGCTCCACCTCCGTCTCACCCCTCCCATTGCAAACAGTCAGAAGGGAGTAGAGATGTAGAGAGCTGTTGAGAGGGAGGAAAAGAAGAAGAAAGCTCAAATGGTAGTGTATATCGCCGGCCGTGAAAACGGCGGCCGATATACGCTCCTGTGAATTTTTTTTGCTCGTACCAATGGTAAAGATTAAAAATATTGCAGCAGGTTCTATTTTGAGTGATTTTGTTCAAGAATGCCCACTATTTTCTGTGGGTGCATGAAAAAAAGGCCTCTGGCTTCCATGACACCTGGACGGCTCCAGCTACGATTGTCAGAGCAGAGGCGTATTCTAAAGTGATAATGCGCTAAAGGTCAGTTTATTTGACGGTCACTTACCTTGCAACCTTTGCATCACATTTGCGATGTCCCTGGTGCTTCTGTTCGCGAGCCGTGAGGTGGCCATGTTGACTCTTTAGGGTATCCTTAGCTATAGGAATGTTGACTCCAAGTTTAGCTCTTAAAGGAGATGTCCCGAGGCAGCAAGTGGGTCTATACACTTCTGCATGGCCATAATAATGCACTTTGTAATGTACATTGTGCATTAATTATGAGCCATACAGAAGTTATAAAAAGTTTTATACTTACCTGCTCCGTTGCTGGCGTCCTCGTCTCCATGGAGCCGACTAATTTTTGGCCTCCGATGGCCAAATTAGCCGCGCTTGCGCAGTCCGGGTCTTCAGCTTTCTTCTATGGAGCCGCTCGTGCCAGAGAGCGGCTCCGTGTAGCTCCGCCCCGTCACGTGCCGATTCCAGCCAATCAGGAGGCTGGAATCGGCAGTGGACCGCACAGAAGAGCTGCGGTCCACGAAGGTAGAAGATCCCGGCGGCCATCTTCAGCGGTAAGTATTGAAGTCACCGGACCGCCGGGATTCAGGTAAGCGCTGTGCGGGTGGTTTTTTTAACCCCTGCATCGGGGTTGTCTCGCGCCGAACGGGGGGGGGGTTTAAAAAAAAAAAAACCCGTTTCGGCGCGGGACATCTCCTTTAAGATGTCACACAATATCTTGCACGGCTCTCCTGAAGCATGCTCTACCTCCTATTCCCACTAGGCGGCTGATGCTTGAGTCACTGGCACCAAAACAACAGCAGACCACTCACGACTGCACTGCCGCTTTCAATCTCTTCTCATGGGTCCTGTCCTTAAAGGGGTTGTCCCGAGGCAGCAAGTGGGTCTGTACACTTCTGCATGGCCATAATAATGCACTTTGTAATGTACATTGTGCATTAATTATGAGCCATGCAGAAGTTATAAAAAGTTTTATACTTACCTGTTCCGTTGCTGGCGTCCTCGTCTCCATGGTGCCGACTAATTTTCGCCCTCCGATGGCCAAATTAGCCGCGCTTGCGCAGTCCGGGTCTTCTGCAGTCTTCTATGGGGCTCCGTGTAGCTCCGTGTAGCTCCGCCCCGTCACGTGCCGATTCCAGCCAATCAGGAGGCTGGAATCGGCAGTGGACCGCACAGAAGAGCTGCGGTCCACGGAGGAAGAGGCCATCTTCAGCGGTGAGTAGAGAAGTCACCGGAGCGCGGGGATTCAGGTAAGCGCTCCGGTGAGCTTTCTTTACCTCCCTGCATCGGGGTTGTCTCGCGCCGAACGGGGGGGGGGTTGAAAAAAAAAAAAACCCGTTTCGGCGCGGGACAACCCCTTTAAGCTGCCTGAAAAGACACAGAGGTAGGATTTAGAAGAGACTTGCATGCTTTCTTGCAATGCTAAAACCTGTAATCTCATTAGCAATTCCGACAAAGATTGGCAGGCCAGGATATGCAGTATTATTTGTGCCAAGCAGACAGTTACTGTTGAAAGCGCATTTCCTGCAACCGCGCTGTATAGAGTGAAATATCCGTAAATATAGTCATCCGTGTGAGCGATGCGCCAGTACTTTATATATCGAAGACGTAACTGCTACCTAGTACTATCCAAGATGCTTCTAATATACTCTAACCCCGGACTTGTACGAAAGGCAACAAAACCATCAGCAAGAACACTATAAACGTTCTAAACAGGTAAGTGCTGTATAATGGGTTTAATCATTTCAAGCCTAATGCCCTCTAAGATGATTAAATACTGCAAATATATATACACCGAGGGTGTGAGAGCAGTGATCCCCGTAGAGGGACTGTCCATATAGCTGCTGTATGATCCGCGCCGGGAAAAGTCATTCTACACGCCAATATCCCGGTCTTCTGCTGTGTTAGGGCATGTAAGGGGTGTAAAAGACATTAAAGACCTCTGTGCAGGAAGATATGGGTAACTTCTAAGATATGATTAAAGGGAATGTCCTAGGGATAAAGAATAAGCATCTGATTGGCAAGGGTCTGACTGCATGGATCCCAACGATCAAGAAATTAGGAACTTTCACATGTCCATGAATGTTCGGACCGGTGGTCATGCGTGTGCACTACCTCTCCATTCATGACAGCCAAAGATAGTAGAGCAATTGGCTTGTCGATGTGACTACCACAGCCATGTGACCACTACAACCAATCACTGGCCTCGGCAGTCATGCTAGCATGTATGGCACATGTCTACTGAGGCCTCGGATTGGCTGAGGTTGTTAACCAGAAGTATAGTGCATCACTGCACCAGGAGAATAAAGAATGGCTGGGACCCCAGGAGCATCGGCACCAGAGCGCTGGGTGATTTAACGGAAGTGTAATGATTGCTATTTTTATAACATTTTACTGTTAGCTTTATTTCTTAAACTCTTGGACAATCCCTTTAAGAGACTGCAAAAGTGAAATTGACCAAACATAAACCCCTGACTATAATCCCTGTGGATGCCATAGAAGGTGGCTCCCGGCTCCGGATCCTTCTGTATGTGTGTCGCTCTATAAGACCAATTTCTGCATTGGCAGCACAACCCATAAATACATGACATTACCGGGCATCAGAGCAGCCGGATCAGGGCTGATCACTATTGATTTCTATTAAAAAAAAAGGGATGGTCTACCGAAGACAGATGTTTTAAAATTGAACACCTTCACCATAAAGGGCGTATATATACGCCCTCCTGGGGAAGGTTTGTGTGGAGCGGGACTGGGAGCCAATTTTACTCCAGAGATGGTGAATACCGACTATTTTTGACAGCTGATAATTCACCACAACTGCCATGATCAGCGTGAGCGCTAACACCGATGGTTAACCCTATAAATATCCAATCAGAGATTGAGAGTCCCGAACGGCGCCCTCGTGATGAGATTGCGAGGTGCTGTTCGCTTGTCATGGCAGCCCAAGGCCTTTTGAAGCCCTCAGGGCTCCCTGTGGCCCGTCATAATAGAATGCTGATAAAAATACCATATACAGCAATAAGTATTCCATCAAATGTTAAAGCCGATTAAACAACCTCAAGTTCAAGTACCCTAAGGGGACAAAAAAAAATTTATTGTAAAAAACATACTAAAAGTTAAAAAAAAACAACTTTTCTTGTATTTATAATTAAAAAATACAAGCAAAAAAACCCCCCCAAATATATTTGGTACCGCCACTAATGTAAAAGTCTGATCTAAAAAATTATGCATTATCTATCCTGCAGGGTGGACGCGGTCAGAAAAAAGAAATTACACAATGCCACAATTGCGCCTTTTTGGTCACTCTATGTCCAAGAAAAATCACTCTGTATTTCATCTAACATTTTATTTTCTTGTGTGAATGCACTGGGGAATAAACCTTTTAACAGATTTGCTTTCTCCCTATCACCCTCTACCATTCTTACAGGGCCTACACATTCCATTTTAATCTTTTTATATACTGTTTATAGGAGAAGGGGCTAATAGATCCATTTTGGTGCACAGATAAATTATTGATTTACTTATACTTGTAACACATAATCGTGTTATTACTAGTTGGGAATATTACCAGACTTGGCAGTCTTGGAGGTCACTGTTTGGCCTCAACCCATTAGTCCAGCCGTGAATCAACTCATCCACTCGCTGACGATTTGTGTCAGTGGTCGCAGCTGATGGTCTTCCACTGTGTGGTTTGTCTTCAGTGCTGGTTTCACCTTCTGTAAACCTCTTCATCCACCTGTGAACATTCCTCTTGTCAATGGTGTCATTCTGCAGCCTTTTGTGGATGTCGGACAGCCTTCATCCCTCCTTCATCAAGAACTCTATGACAGCACGTTGTTTCTGTTTGGAATCCATTACTGACCTGCAAGGAAGATCAAGATTCTGAAGCCCCCGTATAGAGGAAGAGTCCCTCCAACTACATGTGCAAGTTGAACAATCTACATCAATTAATAAAGAATTTATGACCACTTCTGCACTTTCGGTACAGCCCGCAGATATATATACGTTTTTTTTTCTTTACTAATTTTAATAATAAAATGTCTTCTTTAATAATATAGTATTTTCTGTTGCCGTCTTCTCACCGCCATAACCTTTTTATCTCTTAAAAAGCCGAGTCACAAGTATAGATCCGTGACGGGAGGTGAAACTTTTTAAAAATCTTTTACGTGATCGCCGTTATCCATTGGATAGCAGCGACCATGTGACCAAGGACCACGGCCCCCTGTGGCATCTCCAGACTCTCGGCAATGTTTCGTAGCCAAGAGCGGGGGGATTTTATATTATCCCGGCTTTTGTGCATGCGCCCGCTATTTTGGCGACAGGCACGTCCGCAACAGCCAGGGTAAGGTCCACATATAAATCCGAGGGCCGATCGTAATCTCATCTCCCCTCACGGACATAATCCATGATGGGAGAGGTTTTCTTTTACACCTTTTTTAAACTTTTACATGGTCGCTGTTATCCATTGGATAACAGCAATGAAGTGACCGGGAACCACATACAGCAGCTTCCGGTGACAGCTCTGTGCTTTTGACTACTCATACTATGATCATGGGTTATTCGGGCGATACTGGCGATCGTGTAACTGTGGGAAGGGGGCTTCCTGCGGCCCCCCCATGACAGCTCCAGGTTGTCGGTTACCTCCGGGAGCTGGCAGCCAGGAACTGCGATGTCCAGAGCCTGCAGGGCTTTAATCCCCAGAGGAAGCATGTTTTTACGTCCCCGGGAATTACAGCTCACTTAGGCAGGACGTAAAAACACTATGGAGTGGTCAGATTAGCATTAATTGTGAAAACATGTCTCTAAAAATTACCAAAGAAGTATTTTAGTCAACTTAACTTCCTGGCAGAGGATAGGATAGGAATTCTTCACTTTCACCCCAAAACATTCATAGCCACAGTGTTGTAAAAGTGCTTGGGCTTCGCTATCGCGTTTCAAGTCATACAGGTGTCACATGGGTGTATTATTATTGTGCATGCGCACTTCTCCTATATGCAGCTCGTGATGTCGTTAGCCCATTGACTTGTATTGGATCGCTCACATCTGCGGGTTTTCACACGTGTATTACTGGTGCAGAGAATAAATCCACAGCATGTTCTATCTGGACGTGTATTACGTGTGCGTGGGGATTGGCGGGCGCAGCGAGTATGAATGTCACTGTGTGAGCCCGGCCATATACTCAGCATACATAAAGGGGTCGTATGACATTAAAACACGGACAGCGCAACGGCTTTCTTAGGCTGGGTTCGCACAGGGCGGATTTCTCAGAAATCTTGTCCACACGGGACAGCGAATCCGTCGCGGCAAAGCCGGCAAAAGCCGGTGCTGCGGCGCGGATTCGCCGGCTAGGCCGCTTCAAAACCTGCGGCACAGTGCCGCGGGTTTTGAAGCAGCGCTTTTCCCGGAGGAAATCTCACGTTTTTTCGCTGCAGCCAAACCGCGAGTTTTTCGCCGGGAATCCGGCATGTGAGAACCCAGCCTTACATTACAGGACCCTGAGGGGCGGAATACGGCAGGATTACTTCATGTCCCTAAACTGTTGATCTAATTCCATGCTAGTCATCATACCTGCTCAGCTCCATGCCAGCCCTCACACCCCTCTCACCTCCATGCCAGCCCTCATATCGCCCTCACGTCCATGCCAGCCCTCATAGCCCCCTCACCTCCATGCCAGCCTTCATACCCCCTCTCATCTCCATGCCAGTCCTCACACACACCTGAACTCCATGCCAGCCCTCCTACCCCCTCACCTCCATGCCAGCCCTCATACTCCTCTCACCTCCATGCGAGCCCTCATACCCCCCTCACCTCCATGCCAGCCCTCATACACCCTCACCCCCATGCCAGCCCTCATACCCCCCTCACTTCCATGCCAGCCCTCCTACCCCCTCACCTCCATGCCATCCCTCACACCCCCCTCACCTCCATGCCAGCCCTCATATCCCCCTCACCTCCACGGCAGCCCTCATACCCCCCTCACCTCCATGCCAGCCCTCATATCCCCCTCACGTCCATGCCAGCCCTCATAGCCCCTCACCTCCATGCCAACCTTCATACCCCTCTCATCTCCATGCCAGTCCTCACACACACCTGAACTCCATGCCAGCCCTCCTACCCCCTCACCTCCATGCCAGCCCTCATACTCCTCTCACCTCCATGCGAGCCCTCATACCCCCCTCACCTCCATGCCAGCCCTCATACACCCTCACCTCCATGCCAGCCCTCATACCCCCCTCACTTCCATGCCAGCCCTCCTACCCCCTCACCTCCATGCCATCCCTCACACCCCCCTCACCTCCATGCCAGCCCTCATATCCCCCTCACCTCCACGGCAGCCCTCATACCCCCCTCACCTCCATGCCAGCCCTCATACCCCTCTCACCTCCATTCCAGCCCTCATACTCCCCTCACCTCAATGCCAGCCCTCATATTCCCCTCCCCTCTCTGCCAGCCCTCACACCCCCTCGTGCAGGGCTTTCCTCCGCAGCCTCCTCTCCTCAGGCAGCCTTGTGTTGTGGCTGACAGTCCTGCTCCTTGGTAACCAAGTACAACAACTAGTCCGGGCTGCATGCTGACTAGACAAACTTGTTACCCCCGTGCCGTACGGCTGACATGTCCTCCCGACCCCCATGCATACATACGGTATATACACACAGCAGTCTGTCTGTCTGTCTGTCGGGATATACACGATATATCACAGCTCATCCTCCCGTCTCCCCCGGCTTACCGTGTTTCCCGCATCCTCCTGTCAGCAGCCCGGCTCCCATCACCGGAGTAATGTCCTCCGTCCGAGACTGTAGCACTGAGGCGGAGAGTGAGGCAGCCGAGGAGGAGGGCTCTGCTCTGTCACCAGCCTGGAGGATGTCACGACAGGGGCCGTCTACAGAATACATGTCCCGACAGACGGCTGCAGTCCCCTTCCCACGGCCGTTCACACACTGCGGCAGCGGCCCCCATTCTGTAGGGAAGCAGCTGGTGGCCCTATTGGGGCAGATGAAGAAGCCATGGCTGGTGGCTGAGGGTTCTGCGATGGCTGTTACCTCACAGCCTGTCTCAGGGCTAGTCACACGTCCGTATGTTTACAGCGTATTACATGGGATCTGTACGCCGTGCGATACGCGGTAACTCAACATCACTTACATTGCTGTACGCTTATCAGAAGGAACTGCGTAATACACAAGCACCATTAATACGTGAGTTAGAGCCCATTATTCTCTATTGCCAAGCATATATACGCGTATGTATATACAATTACATGCATACGGGCGGGGGTATACGCATCATCACTAAGGGGAGTATAAAAAGACACAGGTGTGCTGCGCATGGCGGGGTGCGTGAGTACACAGTCATGTGCAGTAGGATTTTGCCGCCATATGCACGGTCACAGCCGGCTCCACGCTGCGCTTTACACTTTTGGCCGTGTGAGCCCGGCCTTAGAGCTTCTTCACACGACCATATGCAGAAAAACACTCGCCGCAGCGCATTATAGTGAATTAAGTATATTTGCGCTCGTGTTTGCGTGTAGTTCTGTACTTTGTGCGAACGCAGGGCCAGGTCACACGACACACCCCTCCGTGGATTAAAAAACCATTTAGCTTTAAAAGCTCCAGATGTGTTGTATTCCCCGTGTTTTGCGCAGTGTTTCACGCTCCCTCTTGCGTATTTGCGCTCCTCCCATAGACTTCTCTGGGGGACTTTGCTGCACAAACCACAGGAAAATACAACAGTTCCTACTTTTGTCCAAGTACGCAAAATCCTCGTGCAAAACGCACTCATCGGAGTAAATACATTGACGTTCTATTACACCTTTGCTTTAGGTACGCAAAAGCATGCGCAAATATGGTCATTATGTTGGCCATCGCTCCCGGGCCTGGCGTCAGCTGAAGGTCTTCCTCTCTTCCCTCAGGCGGCTGCAGCCTACCGGCCATGCTGGGGCCAAATGTATGAGCCCCCCAGGCAGGGCATCCCTCTCCAGGTAGTCGGAATAATGACAGCCCAGTTCCCTAAGGGCTCATGTCCACGGGCAAAAGAAGAATTAAAGTCCGCAGCGGATTTTAACTCTTCTCCTGCCCGCGGATCCGCGTCCCATAGGGATGCATTGACCACCCGCGGGTAGATAAATACCCGCGGATCGTCAATAAAAGGGATTTTAAAAAAAATGAAGCATGAAAAAATCTGGACCATGCTCCATTTTCGTGCGGGTCTCCCGCGGGGACGGCTCCCGCGGGCTTCTATTGAAGCCTATGGAAGCCGTCCGGATCCGCGGGAGACCTAAAATAGGAATTTAAAAGAATTTACCCATCCGGAGCGGACCGGGAAGGTCTTCTATTCCTCACGGCCGGATCTTTCTTGCTTCGGCTCGGCGGATGTGCCCGGCGACGTGCCGAGTTCATCCGCCGGCCGAAAAAGAAGATCCGGCCGTGAGGAAGAGAAGACTTTCCCGAACCGCTCCGGATGGGTAAATTCTTTTAAATTCCTATTTTCAGCGCTCATGTCCGCGGGGCAGGAGGGACCCGCTGCAGATTCTCCATGGAGAATCCGTAGCGGGCCTAATTTTCCCCGTGGACATGAGGCCTAAGGGCTCATGTCCACGGGCAAAAGAATTAAAATCCGCAGCAGATTTTAACTCTTCTCCTGCACGCGGATCCGCACCCCATAGGGATGCATTGACCACCCGCGGGGTAGATAAATACCCACGGATGGTCAATAAAAGTGATTTAAAAAAAAAATGGAGCATGAAAAAATCTGGACCATGCTCCATTTTCATGCAGGTCTCCCGCGGGGACGGCTCCCGCGGGCTTCTATTGAAGCCTATGGAAGCCGTCCGGATCCGCGGGAGACAAAAATCAGATTTTACTCACCCGCTCCGTTTCTTCTCTTCGCCGCCGCGTCATCTTCTCTCAGTCGCGGCTGGATCATTTTGCTTCGGGACGGCGCATGCGCGCGGCACGTCACCGACGTCATCCTGCGCATCCGCCGGGCCGAAGAAAGAAGATCCGGCCGCGACGCAGAGAAGATGACGCCGCGGCGAAGGAAGTATCCGGAGCGTGCGGGAGGTGAGTTAATTCTGATTTATTCTGATTTTCAGCGCTCATGTCCGCGCGGCAGGAGGGACCCGCTGCAGATTCTCCATGGAGAATCCATAGCGGGCCTGATTTTCCCCGTGGACATGAGGCCTAAAGGTGCCTACAGGCGGAGCGATTATCGTTCAAACAAGCGAAAGTGAATAAAAATCGTTCAGTCTAAAAGCGAGCCAACGACTGGACGACAAACGATATTCATTCGCGTTTCATTCATTTTCTGCAGGCATATACGCCACCATCGGCTCCTTCACTTATTGTTCCGTTTTTACAGACTGAATGATTCAACAATGGATCTGCCTGTCTAAACAGAGAGCACAAGTGAACAAGGCCGCGGTGACGCCATTCGCCCGGTCGAACAATAATATAATCGGCTCGTCTAAAAGGACCTGAAGACAACTTTATATTGAACAACCCGATAGCTAGGTTCAGTCTCCGGGGGACGGAGGTTGCAATCAGTTAAAAACCCGCAACTAAAGAATAAGGCCAGTTTCACACGGCTGATAAGATCGGGTGAGATTTCTGCGTTGCGAGACGCACAAACATGAATCCCATTCATTTTAATAGGTTCATACACATGAGAGATATTATCCCACATGGCAGCACGGTGCTATGTGAGAAACAGATCGCAGCATGTTCTATCTGGCTGCGATATCGCCCATTGCTTATTGAAAGCAATGGGAGAACTCGGTCATCCTCCATTACAGCAGCGGCAGGAGATTCCTTCATCCTCTCGGGGAATCCCTTAAGATGTGGTGGGGAAATCCCTTCAGCCCTGACTGGGGTGAAGCGATTCCCTGCGGGGATGAAGGAATCCCCTGCTGCTGCTGTCACAGAGAATCTCCCAGAGTTCTCCCACTGCTTTCAATGGGGCTGGCGCTGCTGCCACATGAAAATGCCTCACATCCACAGGTCTTTCACATGACCTTCTGTAACTAGTGCTACTTAGAGTATATACAAGATTACTACTTGTACCCATTAGGCCGTGTTCACATGGTTGGACCTCTTGTAACTAGTGCTGCATAGAGTATATACAAGATTACTACTTGTACCCATTAGGCCGTGTTCACATGGTTGGACCTCCTGTAACTAGTGCTGCATAGAGTATATACAAGATTACTACTTGTACCCATTAGGCTGTGTTCACATGGTTGGACCTCCTGTAACTAGTGCTGCATAGAGTATATACAAGATTACTACTTGTACCCATTAGGCCGTGTTCACATGGTTGGACCTCCTGTAACTAGTGCTGCATAGAGTATATACAAGATTACTACTTGTACCCATTAGGCCGTGTTCACATGGTTGGACCTCCTGTAACTAGTGCTGCATAGAGTATATACAAGATTACTACTTGTACCCATTAGGCCGTGTTCACATGGTTGGACCTCCTGTAACTAGTGCTGCATAGAGTATATACAAGACTAGCTGATATACCCGGCTTTGCCCGAGTTAATTTGGTACTGGTGTTTATCTGGTGTTCACACGGAAAATCTTATGAAGTCGTGGTTACTTTAGAGATACTGAAGAAAAACATATGTTCACCATTTTGCATAGTTCTCTGCGTTACCCAGGAAACACCACGTGGAGGAAACCATGCGACGTTTCCTTTATATAAAATGTCATCAGGAAGTGAGAGAATTAGATTACGTACATAAAATTTGGACACTAATTCTTTTGCGCTTAGAATTGACTAATCGAGTTGGGACCCATTAACTTTTCATATTTATGACACAATCAATGCTTGTGTCAAATTTCATGTTTTTATGACATTGGGAAGTAAGAGATTTTCATTATCTACGTAAAACGTGGACGCTAATTCTTTTGCGCATAGAATTGAATAATGGTGTTGGGACCCATTAGCTTTTGCTGTTTATGACATAATCAATGCTCGTGCCAAATTTCCCATTTCTATGACACCGTAAAGTGAAAAAATTACATTCCGCACGAAAAATTTTGAAGCCAATTCTTTTGCGCTAGAATTGAATAATCGAGTTGGGACCCATTAGCTTTTCCTATTTATGTCATAATCAATGCCCGTGCCAAATTTTAAGTTTCTATGACATTGGGAAGTGACAGATTTAGATTATGTACGTAAAATTTCGACGCCAATTCTTTTGCGCTAGAATTGAATAATCGAGTTGGGACCCAATTACTTTTCCTATTTTGGAGATAATCTATGCTCGTGCCAAAATTCATGTTTCTACGATATCGGGAAGTTGGAGAACTTTTGGCGAGTCAGTCAATCAGTCAGTGAGTCAGTCAGTCAGTGAGTCAGTGAGGGCTTTCAGCTTTATATATACAAGATTACTACTTGTACCCATTAGGCCGTGTTCACATGGTTGGACCTCCTGTAACTAGTGCTGCATGGAGTATATACAGCATTACTACTTGTACCCATTAGGCCGTGTTCACATGGTTGGACCTCCTGTAACTAGTGCTGCATACAGTATATACAAGATTACTACTTGTACCCATTAGGCCGTGTTCACATGGTTGGACCTCCTGTAACTAGTGCTGCATAGAGTATATACAAGATTACTACTTGTACCCATTAGGCTGTGTTCACATGGTTGGACCTCCTGTAACTAGTGCTGCATGGAGTATATACAGCATTACTACTTGTACCCATTAGGCTGTGTTCACATGGTTGGACCTCCTGTAACTAGTGCTGCATGGAGTATATACAGCATTACTACTTGTACCCATTAGGCCGTGTTCACATGGTTGGACCTCCTGTAACTAGTGCTGCATGGAGTATATACAGCATTACTACTTGAACACATTAGGCCGTGTTCACATGGTTGGACCTCCTGTAACTAGTGCTGCATACAGTATATACAAGATTACTACTTGTACCCATTAGGCCGTGTTCACATGGTTGGACCTCCTGTAACTAGTGCTGCATAGAGTATATACAAGATTACTACTTGTACCCATTAGGCCGTGTTCACATGGTTGGACCTCCTGTAACTAGTGCTGCATAGAGTATATACAAGATTACTACTTGTACCCATTAGGCTGTGTTCACATGGTTGGACCTCCTGTAACTAGTGCTGCATGGAGTATATACAGCATTACTACTTGTACCCATTAGGCTGTGTTCACATGGTTGGACCTCCTGTAACTAGTGCTGCATACAGTATATACAAGATTACTACTTGTACCCATTAGTCCGTGTTCACATGGTTGGACCTCCTGTAACTAGTGCTGCATAGAGTATATACAAGATTACTACTTGTACCCATTAGGCCGTGTTCACATGGTTGGACCTCCTGTAACTAGTGCTGCATGGAGCATATACAAGATTACTACTTGTACCCATTAGTCCGTGTTCACATGGTTGGACCTCCTGTAACTAGTGCTGCATAGAGTATATACAAGATTACTACTTGTATCCATTAGGCCGTGTTCACATGGTGGAATCTGCATTAGTCTGTGTGCACACCTAGCGTGTGTGCAAGTTGCGCCCGAGTGATTGGGGTTTACCTTGCATCGGACAACACGCAGACACTTGTCCATGTGCTGTTGGACTCACTTGGATATAGCACATAGCCATGCATCAGCGTGATACGGACAGGAATAGAGCATGCGATGAGTTAGCGGTCCTCGTTAATCTGCATAGACCCATAGGCTATAATGGGGTCATGTGCTGCCCGGGATTTACCACAGACAGCACATGGCCCAAAGGCTTCATGGAAAGAAGAGAAGTGACATGTCCCTTGTTGATGTGGATTCCGCAGCGGTGTATCCACATACAGACTGAATGCAGGTAGTTGGTGTGCGTACCTACGGCAGCTCTAATCCAGATCCATTTCAGAGATCTACCGTTAACATGCAGATTTATGCCATGGATTTCCATTGAAGTCTGTGTTGGATGTTTCTGACGCTGAATATGGCCTGACTACTGGAAGACGGGGAACAAGGGGTCTGGTGGGACAACCGTCATCGGTGGGGGGCATCAGGAGACGTCAGCAGCAGCAGGCACAAACTCTTCAGCTACTTGGTTTATGCAGGTTGAAAACAGACAAATATCCATCAAGTCCAACCTTACTAAGCGATTAAAATCACGCCCGCAAAACGTGACCAATGGTTTCACAAGCCGACATCCACAGAAGATCTGTACTTAGCTCTCCAAGATGTCTGGAACAACCTCCCTGCCGAGCTCTTTCAAAAACTGTGTGCAAGCGTTCCTAGAAGAGCTGATGCTGTTGTGAAGGTAAAGGGCGGTCACACCAAATACTGATTTAGATTCCTCTCTTCACTCACTTTGCATTTTGGTTTTTGATGAAACTGAGAACACTTCTTCTCTTTCTGAAAGCATTCTCACTTTGCAGCATTTTTCACACCTGCCTACGGTCTCCCTCATAGAGACATTTTTTACCACGACTAGAGCGGCGTTTTCAGCATCGCGGTATAGCGCTCCCATTGTTTTCGATTAGACCGCTCAGACAGCCGCTCGATTGCAGTGACTTTTAGCGCTGTGATTTTCCAGCAGGGTTTGTTCTATTTTTGAGCGTTTCGCGTTCCTCATCAAAACTAAAGTAAAATGCTGCAAAGCCCCTCAATTTAAATCGTAGCGCTTACCACAACGCCTGTGTGAGGGAAGCCTGAAACTACTGTTGTTGTATGTGTTACATTAAGATTAGAGATGAGCGAGCGTACTCGGCCACGCCCTTTTTTCGCCCGAGCGCCGCGATTTTCGAGTACTTCCATACTCGGGCGAAAAGATTCAGCAGGCGCCGTGTGTGAGTGGAGGGTTGCAGCGGGGAGTGGGGGGGAGAGGGAGAGAGAGAGGGCTCCCCCTGTTCCCTGCTGCTATCCCCCGCTCCGCCACGCCTCCCCCCGCCCCCCGGCGCCCCCCGAATCTTTTCACCCAAGTACGGAAGTACTTGAAAATCGCGGTGCTCGATCGAGTAATTACTCAAAACGAGTAGGTTCACTCATCTCTAATTAAGATCAAAATGTTTGAGATTCTAAAACATGAAATGACTTGGAAGTTCTGACAAACACATATATCCCACATACAAAACACGAGGCACAGGGATTACAGAATAAGGCCGCGCTCACACCTGCGTGACGGTCAGTTCACGGTTTCCATTTTTAGAGGAGAGAAAAAATGATTTATTACCCAAGTGATTTCAATGGGGTTTGAAAAATAACAGAAAGGCTTCTGTTTGCCTTCATTCTGTCAGGCCTACGTTTTTTAAACAGAAAAATCACGCTGCAGACTGCGCTATTTTATCATCCAAAGAAACGAAAATCTAATGAAATGGAAGCATACGGAAGCCTTTCTGCTTTATTGAAACCCCATTGGAATCAATGGGGAAAAAATGGATTCGTTGTTTTCTGTTTTATTTCAGTTTCTCTTCTCCAAAAATGGAGCAGAGAGACGGAAACCCTGAAGCGACCCCAACGCAGGCGTGACAGCAGCCTTATACTGCTAGAGAAGAAATTTGTCACATCTTAGAGAAGCGATTCGAGGAGCATCTGAGACCTTCCGGAATCAGCAGTAGTAATACTATAATAATGCTGACTAGTAATACAAAGTATAAGGGCAGGATCAGAATCTCCATGATTTTGCTGTGATTTGGTGATAAATCCAGTCTCATGTAACACTATCTTGCTGCAGGTTTGTAGTATATAGCATCTTGTAAGATCCCCGATGAATATCCTTGGTAAGGGCCTGAACACACGGGCCGTTATGTGGCCGCATGATGGGACGATACGAAACCACTGATCACTGGTTTAGTTTCCACTACCGGGACGCTCGCATGTTGTGTGCAAGAAGAGTTACGGCAGGACCCGTCTTTTCACGCTCACACACACTGGCGCGAAGTTCGAAGAGTCAGAATATGTTGGGGTTTTTCTTGTTTTTTTTTAAAACCCCGCTTCATACGCTAGAACAACAGGAGCTAAAATAATTCATGCAGATTAAAAATTAGCTTCATCCCTTTTAGCAGTGATTACTTGTGTGCAGTGACCTCTTCTTCTGCTTGTGTAGAGCTTGTTGACCACTAGACGCCTCTAAGACACACAGGTTTTTCTTGGGATGTAAGAAGCTGGATGGTCATATTAAGGAATTGCCGACACCTGGACCGTTCTGACCAGACTGTTAGGAGGTGTTGGGACCAGTGGATGTGTAAGGGCACACAAGGGGACTGGGCTCAGGACCCCCTCGACAGACCACCAGTAGACAACATCATATGATCGTTCGACAAGTATGAGCAGTTCAAAGTGTTTCGTTGTCCGCCATCCAGAAACAGGTGACACCATCGTTAGACCCCTGCATCTGTTGTATCCATTTCCAGGTGTTTGGCTAAAGGACCTTTGGTCTCATGGCACACATGATGTGTACTGCCTTTGACACCCACCATCACCATTTGCAGTGGTGTTATGCACGATTAAACTGGATGCTACAAAGTGGATTCCAGTTGTCTTCAGCGATTAATCCAGGTTTAGTTTGGGCATTGATGGCGGCTGTGTTCGTGTTTGGAGACCTGAGGGTGAACACTGCAATCCTGCCTTTGCTGTGGAGCGGTACACTGCTCACACTGCTGGTGTGATGATCTGGGGGCCATTGCATGACAGTCGGCTACCGCTAGTGGTGGTACGAGGGACAATGGCAGCTCAGTGATATGTTCAGCACATCCTGCAGGCACATGTGTTGTCTCTCATGGCGGCCTCCAACAGGATAATAGTTGGCCGCCCACAACAAGGGTTTCTAGGAATGTCTCTACAACACTGTCACACTTCCATGGCTGCCCAGTTGCCAGATTTATCGCCAATAGAACATGTATTGGACCATCTGGGATGCCAACTTTGACAGTCTACGAGTTTGCATGTTCTAGAGGCTCAATTACAGCAAATGTAGACCTCCTTCCTTGGTCTCTCACAACTCACAGCCTCTCCCACTCACAGAGATGGCAATACTCTTGATCTAGTCTTTCTCCGTCTCTGCTCTGCTTGCCACTTCACTAACTCCCCTATCCCGCTCTCGGACCATAACCTCCTCTCTTTGCCTGTCAAGCTGCCTAGAATCTCATCAGACCCACCAGCCTACCATATGTACAGGACCTTCAGACCGTTCACACCCAAAACTCTGGCATCTCCCCCTCCTAATTCAAATAGGCTATCATATCCCAACTGCTAAAGAAATCTACTCTTGACTCGACCGATGCTGCCAACTACCGACTCATCTCAAATCTCCCCTTCATCTCCAAATTATTAGAAAGCCTAATTTACTCCCGCCTTAAAAGCTATCTATCAGAAAACTCTCCTCTTGACCTCCTACAGTCCAGCTTCTCTCCTCTACACTCGACAGAAACTGCTCTGACTAAAGTGTCAAACAACCTCCTAACGGCTAAATCGAGGGGCAACTATTCCCTACTGATCCTCCTCCCTTGCTGTTGGGGTCCCCCAGGGCTCAGTCCTCTGCCCCCTCCTTTTTTCCATTAACACAGCCACAACCATCAGGACAGACCATCAGGAGATTTGGCTGTCAGTACCATCTCTACACCGACGACACCCAGTTATACACCTCCTCTCATGACATTACAGCACCGTTTCTTCAGTATGCAACCGGATGTACGTGGTCTCTAACCCTATGTCCACTCTCTACCTTAAACTGAACCTCCCAAAAACTGACCTTCTCCTGTTTCCGCCCCCTACTAACCGACCTCATCCTGACATCTCCATCTCAGTGTGAGGCACCACAGGCCCATTCGACTCCAATCCCTCCTTTACCCCTACATCCAATCTCTGGCCTGAACAGTTCGCTTGCACCTCAAGAATATTGCTGCGCTCCAGTCGGCAGCTCTGTCCAGGTCTTGGACAGCTCCTCTGCTGAAACCTAGCCATGCTTCTCTGTTTCCCTGTCTTGTCCCCACCATGTTCCTGATTAGGCCTCCTATATAAAAATGGCCATGCTTCTGTTTCTGATTAAGCCTCTTATATAAAACCAGGCCATGTTCCCGCCTCCTTTGCGTGAATATTGTGCCTCAGCAGCCATTGATCAAGCTCTACTACTGCCTGCTTCTCTGCTATTCAACGAAGACCTTCTGATAAGACCCCTGGCTTCCCTTCCGACAACGTGACCCACTTTCTCCATTTCTAACTCAACACTGAGACCTTCTGATACCGACCCCTGGCTTCCCTCTTGACAACACGACCCATCTACTCCATTTGTTCTGCCCATAAGACCTCCTATTGCGGACTCCTGGCTCGTCCCCAACTACTCTTTCCACATCTGCGGCTGCTACACCTAATGCTCCAACCCAGTACCTAAAACAGCTATAGAGATAATGTATGAATGTTCCTTATGAGAGGAATTATATACAACTGTAGAAGTGTCATGAGGATTTTTTACGGGGGTTCCAGGAGTAGGTGAATGAGCAGATTCCGCCAACCTGGAGTCTTAATGCCACACTGTATGTGAATGATAGATAATAAATGCAAGGCATTGGTTGGATGTTGGCCAAGATACATGAGCCCACTAGCCACTTCACGGTTCCTTGCGTTGTAGTGGGTCCCTACACTAATATAAATGCATCACAGAAGGGGAAATCAAGAATTAAAAACAATCACAGAAAATGGCCGTTACTTACTGAGTAAGGAGTGCATATAGATGCATCCTCTCACCATGCAGGTAGCTGACCACCAAATGGAGGAGCCAATAACACCTGTGCAGGAGACCGATAAAACAACCACTCACACTGCCTCTTGATAGTGAGGGGGGTCCTGCACAGGTGTTATTGGCTCCTCCATTTGGTAGTCAGCTACCTGCATGGTGAGAGGATGCATCTATATGCACTCCTCAGTCAGTAATTAACGGCCATTTTCTGTGATTGCAATGGGGCCGCCAACAGCAGCCGTGGCCCCATTGAGGGCAATGGACACAGACCTGCATTCATGCATGTTTGTGCATGTACATGGGTGCGCGGTTTTGTGTGCACCTATGTATGTACAAGCTCATGTGAATGCACTCTCATGCTGAAAAAAGACACATCCATCCAGGTGAGCCTATTACTCCCAAATGTTGATCCAAAGGAAGGCAAATAAACAAACAAACAGTGAGGTAGAAGCCAATTTTCCTCAATGAGGCTGGATGTCCATGGGCGAGGTGTCATTGCGAGATTCGTGGCAATAAATCGCACACGGAACTCGCATGCCAGGATTACTATGGAAAGCGTAGCCTACTGCACACAAGCAGAAAATGAAAGCGATTTTCCGCTCGTGTGATTAAAATTGCTGCATGCAGCGACTCTTCGTGGTGAGCCTATCATTAATATAGGCTGATCGCGAAGACCTTTTATTGCTTCCCCCTCCTCCCCTATGGCAGAGGGGGGAGCACTAAGGCTGCCTGTTCATGGGTGTTGCGGTTTTACGCCCGCGGGCAAGCAGATTTCTATCGTGGAAGGACACTAAAGTCACCGCAATTATCCTATCATTATGATAGGTTCATCGAGGAAAATATCGTGACATGCCGCAAATTTTATACTTGAGCGGAAAATTGTGGCGGATTTCCATTTGTGTACATCGGGCTGCGCTTTCCATAGTTGTCCTATGGCAAGCGTTCATTGTGTTACCCGCATGTGGATTATCGCCGCGGATAACGCAATGCAGAATTGCCCGTGGACAGGAGGCCTTAGGGCTTTTACCCACTAGCGTTTTTTTCATGCTGCAATATCGCTGCGTTCCCATTGAAAAAAGCGCAGCGATATCACAGGGGGAAAAAAATCCTCCATGACTCCAATCTGGCGATTAGAATAATCCCCGGATCACCAAACCTTCTGTAGTAATCAGTGATATAACATGTAAGATTGTATCGCTCAAGAAAGGCGTCCAGGCCCCTCTTATATTCTTTTACCAACTTTGCCATCACCACGTCCTCAGGCTGAGAGTTCCATAGTCTCACTGCTCTTAGAGTAAAGAACCCCCTTCTATATCGGTGTAGAAACCTTCTTTACTCTAGATGTAGAGGGTGCCCCTTGTTACAGTCACAGTCCTGGGTATAAACAGACGATGGGAGAGATCGCTGTATTGTCCCCTGATATATTTATACATAGTTATTCGGTCGCCCCTCAGCTGTCTTTTTTCTAAACTAAATAATCCCAATTTTGATAACCTCCCTGGGTATTGTAGTCCGCCCATTACGTTTATTACTTCAGTTGCCCGCCTTTGTACCCGCTCAGGCTCTGATACGTCCTTCCTGAGTGCCCCTAGACCTCTTTTAATGCATCTGATGATCCTATTTGCCTTGGCAGCAGCTGCCTGACACTGGTTACTTCAGTTAAGTTTACAGTTAACTAAAACCTCCAAGTCCTTTTCCATGTCAGTGTTACCCAGTGGTTTCCCATTTAGTGTGTAATGGTGACATGTATTTCCCTGCCCATGTGCAGAACCTTATATTTATCATTGTCCCTGCCATTTCTATGTTTTGCCTCTAGGTGGCAGAACTTACCTTACTATGATTTTGTACTTGCTATAGGGCACAGAGCTTTCCCTGTACAGTTCCACAGAGTTTATGGTTAAAAAACCAGACAAATCCCATTACTATAAAAGTAGTTATTTTATATGAAACATAACTATGTTTTAACCAGCCAGCTCCTTTGTGAAGACCCGATGTCCAGGTGCGGATTTTAATTATAAAATCCGTGCGTGTCTCCTGCACAGGAGATCTGCGCGTCTTGCCACCCATAGGGATGTATTACCATCCGCATGGCAAGTAAAAGCATGCGGATATGATTTTTTTTCCAGTGTGCGAGATGCACGCATAGGAAGGAATCGCAGCATGCTTCAATTTCCAGCGGGTCCAACAGCGACGGGTTCTATTGAAATCAATGGAATCCACCCTCACCACAGCACACCTGCAGCTGTCACTGTGGAGGTGCTACAAATCCACAGGAAAGCAGGAGATTTGAAGGAAAAAAAAAAAGCCCAGACACATCCGCAGTGCTGAAGAAAGAAGATCCAGCCTGTACGCACTATTCATCTTGCAAAAAACGTAAATATAAACCCTAAAAGATGCAGAGGCAAAATGCTCATTTTGTTCATTTTGCCTACCAAAATAACGCCAAGTCAACAGAAAAATAAAAAAGTTATGTCTTTTGAAAATTGGAGATGAAAATACCCCAAAAATCTTCACGCCTTTATGGCCAAAATAGGCAGAGCGATCAGCTGAGCAAGCTGGACCATCTACTAGCAGCTTATTCGGCTCCAAAGTCCACCCCTCCCAACTCCTTAGCCGTGGATAACGCAGTAGGCGTCATCCATGTAGCGCTGCCAAGTCTCACATGTGCGCCGCGAGGTCTTCAGCTGGCGCATGCACAGATGAACTGTCTCTTTGTGGGAATATTCACGTTACTCGTTGTTCATGCAGCGGTTGTGACCTCACGGCGCACACAAGTGCAAGTGCAAAATAACGCAGCATGTCCTGTTTTGAGGCAATTCCACTGCAAGAACTGCTCATTCATTCTTTTTTATTATTTTTCACGTTTAAAAACGCACCTACAGTGATGCGAATAGCGCATTTTGAACATGGGAACGTTTCGCAGAAACCTGAAAAACGCAGGTTTACAACTGTGATATATATATATATATATAATATATATATATAATATATATATATATATATACGATTTTCTCTCACCTATATCGCACTGGCCTGTGTAAATACAGTGTAAAGCACGCGGTGCAGAGCGTGGTGCGTAAGGGTATATTCACACCAAATCTGAGAACCCCGCCAGTTTTGCCGCAGATGTGAGATGTGTTTTTTGGTCACATGGTTTTTACAGGTAAAAGTACACGCGGTCTTTGATGTGGTTCTCAGCCGCACCTTGACTGCGACACGTGAATACACTTTACGGATGCTTTTACTCCCGCGCATTTATAGTGACGTATTTTTAGGGACGTTTTTCTGGATTATTTTTTTCCATAAACCCTGCGGCCAGATTTTAGCAGATCAACAGTGAAGTGTGGAGCTCCATAAACACTACAGGGATCCTTTGTGGGGGTTTTCTCCTTTAGTCGTGCGTTTCTTGGGTCGGTGGCTATTTTTGTAATCGCAGCATCCTGCAGGTTTGGCGTTACTGCAGGTCACCGCATTGTATGTGGTGCGGACATGTCAGCGCTGGGACAGAAAGAACAGACGGGCTCATTAATCTAATCTATCTAGAAGACAAACCTGCCGTGTTGCCCATAGCAACCAATCAGAGCGCAGCTGTCATGTAACTAGAGCCGTTTCAGAAATCAGAGCTGTGCTGTGATTGGTTGCTACGGGCAACAAGGCCAAATTTTTTTTTCAGACAGCTTTGATAAATGAAGGCGAGAGAAGGGTGGTATAGCCAGCATCAGGGGGCAGGAGAGTGGTGAAGGGTCTTGGTAGTGCCGGCATCAGGGGGCAGGAGAGCAGTGGAGGACCCTGGTAGTGCCGGTATCTGGGGGCAGGAGAGCGGCGGAGGACCCTGGTAGTGCTGGCATCAGGGGGCAGGAGAGCGGTGGAGGACCCTGGTAGTGCTGGCATCAGGGGGCAGGAGAGCGGTGGAGGACCCTGGTAGTGCTGGCATCAAGGGGCAGGAGAGCGGTGGAGGACCTTGGTAGCGCCAGTATCTGGGGTCAGGAGAGCGGTGGAGGACCCTGGTAGTGCCGGTATCTGGGGGCAGGAGAGCGGTGAAGGACCCTGGTAGTGACGGTATCTGGGGGCAGGAGAGCGGTGGAGGACCCTGGTAGTGCTGGCATCAGGGAGCAGGAGAGCGGTGGAGGACCCTGGTAGTGCCGGTATCTGGGGGCAGGAGAGAGGTGGAGGACCCTGGTAGTGCCGGTATCTAGGGGCAGGAGAGCAGTGGAGGACCCTGGTAGCGCCGGTATCTGGGGGCAGGGGAACAGTAATGTGACGGCTTCTCCTCTTATCTTACAAGATATATGATGTTTAACCCTCGCGATTCTATTGCACTAGCCGTTTTTATTAAGTTCAGGTCTCTGCAGGGTGTTAATGTGAGTGATTATCACAGGTTTATGCTAGATTGCACTGCGATATTCCGTGCACCATTCGCCTACAGGAACGCATTACACTGAATCTGTACCTGCAATGTCATGCAGATCTGATCTTGTGATGGTGAAAATCCCGCATTGTCGTATTTTTTAGGTTTTTGACAGAAATCGTATTACAGAGCCCTCCCCAAGTAGCAACAAACACGGCTCACACATTGCAGTATGGCGGCATAAGCTGCGTAACGCTGGTCTAAATATGGGGCGCTTCATCAGAACATATAGCCAAATATTGGTGAAAGAGTCATAGTCCGGTTTGCTTGCTGATTTAGCACCGAAATTCCAATTAGAGTCAAATACCGGTGAATGGGGATTTCACTCACAGTGAAAACAATCTGCCGTGGATTGGAGTCTCGCTGCGGATTTTCACCTTCCCAGCATGCTCTGCAGGTTGTGGATATTTCAAGGCGGATTTTATTCATTTTAATATGAGTGAAATCTGCGCCAAAATCCTCAGAATTTGTTGTGGATTATTCTGCTGAATTCCAGTGTGGATTTACGCAATATGTGAGAAATGAGCCTAAAATGTGTCTAGAAGATCCCTGGTTAGAGAGGCCTGTGGCCGGTCCTGCCCACCTGTGAGGGTGTGTGTATGTGCGGTCGAGTGAGGTCACAGGGGTTTCAATGGAATCTTGTGAGGTCAGAGCGGTCTGCAGTTCTAGAAGCAGATAGAACCCGTCCGCACAGGCAGTTCCTGCAGCAGCGGCACTACAACAGTCACCGGAGCTCTGCTGCCTCTGCTACACCCCATAACTTCTCCTCAACCGTTGGCTGCGTACATCATCCCTGTCCGAGAGGAGCTTCTGGGCGCTCCAGGTGGACGTTACGTGGATGTAACTGCTGCTGCTTGCTGTTAGCAGCCTACATCATCTCTGTCCGAGAGGAGCTTCTGGACGCTGCAGGTGGACGTTACGTGGATATACCCGCTGCTGCTCGCTGTTAGCAGCCTACATCATCTCTGTACGGGAGGAGCTTCTGGGCGCTCCAGGTGGACGTTACGTGGATATAACCGCTGCTGTTCGCTGTTATCAGCCTACATCATCCCTGTCCGGGAGGAGCTTCTGGGCGCTCCAGATGGACGTTACGTGGATGTAACCGCTGCTGTTCACTGTTGGCAGCCTTCATCATCCCTGTCTGAGAGGAGCTTCTGGACGCTTTAGGTGGACGTTACGTGGATATAACCGCTGCTGTTCGCTGTTATCAGCCTACATCATCTCTGACTGAGAGGAGTTTCTGGACGCTCTAGATAGACGTCACGTGGATATAACCGCTGCTGCTTGCTGTTAGCAGCCTACATCATCTCTGTCCGAGAGGAGCTTCTGGACGCTCTAGTTGGACGTTACGTGGATATAACCGCTGCTGCTTGCTGTTAGCAGCCTACATCATCCCTGTCTGGGAAGAGCTTCTGGACGCTGCAGGTGGACGTTACGTGGATTTAACCGCTGCTGCTCGCTGTTAGCAGCCTTCATCATCCCTGTCCGGAGGAGCTTCTGGCCGCTCACAGATAAGTGTCACATCTCTCTGGGTTTCCATGTTTATATACTGAGCTGGTGATTGTTAGATATCATGGGGAACCCTTTTATATGAGGGGATTGTATTCTCAGCCGCTCGCTAGAGAACATCTAATAGACAAGTCCTTCCTTTATACTGCAGTCACATTTTTTTGTGTGTCTTTTTGATGCGCTTTGCTGGTAAACTGCAGTAAAAATCATTTTTTTAAAACCCCTAAAGGACCACTTTTGGGGGATTTTACCCGTATGGTGATTTTACTCCCCTATTTTTTGTTTGTTTTCTTTTGCTCCCAAAATGATTTTTGCAGCATTTTTCTTTCTATGACATATAGGGCCATTTTTAATTTTTTTTTTTATTTTATTTTTTTAAATATCTAGTAATAAGCTAAAAAATGTTTTTTTTTTAAATAATAGTTGTTTATTTGTAAAATTAGAATATTTACACTAAAATAAAGTAGGGAATGGGTTCCTCATTTCGGTTTCGCTGTATAGATATATAATTTGTATAGTTTTAGATTACAGGGCGCAAATAGCGCTGATTTTGGCTGGCGTCGGTGTTGAGTGGTTTTATTTAATATATATTTAATTCTGTATTTATTTATTTTTACATCAAACACCTCCTGGGGGGTCATTTATATTGCCTCTTTTCTATTTCACACTTTCCCACTATAGCTGAAGCGTCCATATGAGCCCCAGTTCGGGCTCATGTCCACGGGCGTTTTCCCACCACGAATTCCGCATGCATTGCACGCATGAGTGATATGCAGAGAATGGAGGCAATGAAAGTATATGGGCTTCCATTGCTCCATACCCACCTGTGTGTGGGCACTGCCTATCGATACGCAAGAGAAATAAATTGCAGCATGCACTATCTCTCTGTGTGTCATATGCAGCCCTTGTTTGGGCTGTGTATCAATACGCTGTCCATACACAATACATTGATACAGGCAGTGTTTCCATACGCATCCCTGCGCTGTTCAGAGCGGGGAAATAAAAAGAGAAAATCAGACTGCGCATGTGCGTGACGACAGATTCCCAGGCATGCGCAGTGCCATGCACAGCCCATAAACGGTCTCTGCCGGAGGAGTGTATTGGCTATATATGTGTACAATACTGTGGGAGACCCGGAGTATTTTATATATATACCCGTGGACATGAGCCCTTAAAGGGGAGACATCCCCCTATAGTGACAATAGTGTGGAGGAGGGAAAGAAAAATGGATGGAGCGCCCCCGGGGAAGAGGAAATGGGATAAAAATGGAAGTGGGACTGCTTGATCTCGGGTGTTTTGTCAAAAAAACTCAGTTTTTTTTCATTTAAAACCAGCTTGTATCCGCGTCTGGGGGTTTGGGAACGTCTTCCTCAGTACTTGCTGGGGTTACACGATACAACACATTCATATATGGTGTAGAGTCACAGTGGAGTAAAAGGTGACGTGGACAGTAGTTGGTAGTGTGATATACCAGGCGCTTTTACGCCACGCAGGAAAGATAGTCCTGGAACTATCTTTCCCGGCCAGAATATAGCCACTGCCATAGATTCCTATGGGAGCCAATGACAGCTGCCGGAGAGGGGAGGTGGGAGGGAGTTTAGCAGCGTGACTGCTGAACTCTCTCCCCCTTCTCTCCTCCTCTTTGCCCCTCGCCAGTTGTTTGCAATGGGAGGGAGCGGGGCGGGGACGGAGCTAAGCACCACCCCTCCTATTGCTGGCGGCCAACAAGGGACGGAGAGGGGGCGGGAGCTTGGCACACTAGCTCCTGCCCCGTCCCGCCTCCTCCCTTTGCAGAGAGTCGGTGAGGGGAAGGGGGAGAACAGCTTGGCAGAGCTAAACTGTCTTCCCCTGCCCAACGGCATTGCGGCTTCGGCGTATATGCACTGGGCTCAGGCCGTCTGAACGGGCGCACAAACGTTAGATTTCTGTGCCCGTTCACACGTTTTTATGGCGCCGGTGGGCACACGTCAAAACACCAACGGCCGTGTGAAAGAACCCTCATAGTAATAAAACCAATAGTAGCGATAATGGCAATAGAGACTATCAAATAAAATGAGTCTTGGCATAATGTTAGTCCCTGTATGGCAGCTATAGGGCAAAAGAAAATGTACATTTAAAAGACTATATAACTAACTGTATATACCGTATTTTTTGCTTTATAAGGGCGCATTCAGACGAGTGTGTGCGTGTGCCATACATAGGTGCTCACAAAACCACGCACCCACGTACATGCACAAACACGCGTGAATGCAGGTCCGTGCAGCATTGCTTTCAATGGAACACGATAGGATGCCGGCAACCCCTGCAGTGATTTTCAGAGAAGGGTTTTAAATATAAGCCCTCCCCTTAAAATCAGCCATGGTTTCTCTTTAAGGAAAAAAAAATAATATATACATATATAGGCTGAAGAATTCCTCTGCCACAGCTCTTCCTGATTGGTTGAGCGCTTTGACCAATCACAGCTATAATATATATATTTTTAATTTTTTTTCTGCATCTAAGGTTCATTTAAGGGCTTTGACTAAGATTTCATATTGTCAAAGTTGCATCCATTTGCATGAAAACGTCATTTTTGTGCGAATCAAAAAAACGCTGTCCTATTTTTTTTGCAGGGGCGAATTGTTCACTAGTAAAAAACTGACATGTGACCACATTCATTGGAAAGCATTTGTTCTAATAGACCCGTTTTTTTCTTTGCATCTATGGATGCGGGAAAAAAACGCTCCTCTGCCGGAACCCTAAAAATATATATAATTTGGAAGACGTTTTTCCATGAAATAGATCTTAAAAGATGCCCGCAGTGCAATTTGCTGTGTGTGGCGAAAAGAAAATAAAATCAAGGCCCGCAGTGCGATTGGCTGTGTGTGGCAAAAAGAAAAAAAAAAGATGCCCGCAGTGCGATTGGCTGTGTGTGGCAAAAAGAAAAAAAAAAGATGCCCGCAGTGCGATTGGCTGTGTGTGGCAAAAAGAAAAAAAAAAGATGCCCGCAGTGCGATTGGCTGTGTGTGGGGAAAAAGAAAAAAAAAAAGATGCCCGCACTGCGATTGGCTGTGTGTGAAAAAAAAAAGGGTGCCTGTGGTGCGATTGGCTGTGTGTAGCAAAAAGAAAAAAAAAAAGATTCCCGCAGTGCGATTGGCTGTGTGTGGCACAAAAGCGTGTCTGTGGTGCGATTGGCTGTGTAGCAAAAAGAAAAAAAAAATAACATGCCCGCAGAGCAATTGGCTGTGTGTGGCAAAAAAAAGATGCCCGCAGTGCGATTGGCTGTTTGTGGCAAAAAGAAAAGAAAAACATACCCGCAGTGCGATTGGCTGTGTGTGGCAAAAAAAGTGTGCCTATAGTGCAAATAGCTGTGTATGGCAAAAAGAAAAAATAAAGATGCCCGCAGTGCGATTGGCTATGCGTGGAAAAAAAGTGTGTCTATGGTGCGATTGGCTGTGTGTGGCAAGAAAAAAAACATGCCCGCAGTGCGATTGCCTGTGTGTGGCCAAAAAAAAGTGTGTCTATGGTGCAATTGGCTGTGTGTGGCAAAAAGCAAAAGAAAAAAAAAATTCAAAAGATGCCCGCAGTGCGATTGGCAGTGTGTGGAAAAGAAAGGGTGTCTGTGATTCGATTGGCTGTGTGTGGCGAAAAGAAAAAAAACATGCCCGCAGTGCGATTGGCTGTGTGTGGCAAAAAGGAAAAAAAAAAAAAAGATGCCCGCAGTGCGATTGGCTGTGTGTGGCAAAAAGGAAAAAAAAATATAAAGATGCCCGCAGTGCGATTGGCAGTGTGTGGAAAAGAAAGGGTGTATGTTATGCAATTGGCTGTGTGTGGCAAAAAGAAAAGAAAAAAAAAAAGATGCCCGCAGTGCGATTGGCCGTGTGTGGCAAAAAGGAGAAAAAAAAAGAAAAAAAGATGCCCACAGTGCGATTGGCAGTGTATGGAAAAGAAACGGTGTCTGTGATGCGTTTGACTGTGTGTGGCAAAAAGCAAAAAAAAAAGATACCCGCAGTGCGATTGGCTGTGTGTGGCAAAAAGAAAAAAAAAAGGCCCGCAGTGCGATTGGCTGTGTGTGAAAAAAAAGGGTCTATGGTGCGATTCGCTGTGTGTGGCAAAAAGAAAAAAAGATGCCCGCAGTGCGATTGGCTGTTTGTGAGGAAAAAAAGGATGACTGTGGTGCGATTGGCTGTGTGTGCCAAAAAGAACAAAAAACCTGCCCGCAGTGCGATTGGCTGTGTGTGGCAAAAAGGAAAAAAAAAAGATGCCCGCAGTGCGATTGGCAGTGTGTGGAAAAGAAAGGGTGTCTGTGATGCGATTGGCTGTGTGTGGCAAAAAGGACAAAAAAAAGATGCCCACAGTGCGATTGGCTGTGCGGCAAAAAGAAAAAAAAGATGCCAGCAGTGCGATTGGCTGTGTGTGGCAAAAAGGAAAAAAAGAAAAACAGATGCCCGCAGTGCGATTGGCAGTGTGTGGAAAATAAATGGTGTCTGTGATGCGATTGACTGTGTGTGGCAAAAAGCAAAAAAAAAAAAGATGCCCGCAGTGCGATTTGCTGTGTGTGGCAAAAAGCAAAAAAAAACATGCCCGCAGTGTGATTGGCTGTGTGTGGCAAAAAGGAAAAAAAGAAAAAAAGATGCCCGCAGTGCGATTGGCGTTGTGTGGAAAAGAAATGCTGTCTGTGATGCGATTGACTGTGTGTGTGGCAAAAAGCAAAAAAAAAAAAGATGCCCGCCGTGCGATTGGCTGTGTGTGGCAAAAAGGAAAAAAAAAAAATGCACGCAGTGCGATTGGCTGTGTGTGGCAAAAAGAAAAAAAAGATGCCCGCAGTGCGATTTGCTGTGTGTGGCAAAAAGAAAAAAAAGAATATGCCTGCAGTGCGATTGGCTGTGTGTGGCAAAAAGTCAAAAAAAGAAAAAAAGATGCCCGCAGTGCGATTGGCAGTGTGTGGAAAAGAAATGGTGTCTGTGATGCGATTGACTGTGTGTGGCAAAAAGGAAAAAAAAAAAAAGATGCCCGCAGTGCGATTGGCTGTGTGTGGCAAAAAATAAATATGCCGGCAGTGCAATTGGCTGTGTGTGGCAAAAAGAAAAAAAAAGATGCCCGCAGTGCGATTGGCTGTGTGTGGAAAAAAAAGGATGTCTGTGGTGTGATTGGCTGTGTGTGGCAAAAAGAAAAAAAACATGCCCGCAGTGCGATTGGCTGTGTGTGGCAAAAAGAAAAAACAAAAAAGATGCCCGCAGTGCGATTGGCTGTGTGTGGCAAAAAGGAAAAAAAAAACATGCCCGCATTGCGATTGGCAGTGTGTGGAAAAGAAATGGTGTCTGTGATGCGATTGACTGTGTGTGGCAAAAAGCAAAAAAAAAAAAGATGCCCACAGTGCGATTGGCTGTGTGTGGCAAAAAATAAATATGCCCGCAGTGCGATTGGCTGTGTGTGGCAAAAAGAAAAAAAAAACATGCCCGCAGTGCGATTGGCTGTGTGTGGCAAAAATAAAAAAAAAGATGCCCGCAGTGCGATTGGCTGTGTGTGGAAAAAAAAGGATGTCTGTGGTGCGATTGGCTGTGTGTGGCAAAAAGAAAAAAAACATGCCCGCAGTGCGATTGGCTGTGTGTGGCAAAAAGAAAAAACTAAAAAGATGCCCGCAGTGCGATTGGCTGTGTGTGGCAAAAAGCACAGAAAAAAAGGATGCCCGCAGTGCAATTGGCTGTGTCTGGCAAAAAGAAAAAAAATACATGCCCACAGTGCGATTGGCTGTGTGTGGCAAAAAGAAAAAAGAAAGACGCCCGCAGTGCGATTGGCTGTGTGTGGCAAAAGAAAGGGTGTCTGTGATGCGATTGGCTGTGTGTGGCAAAAAGCAAAAAAAAAAAAGATGCCCACAGTGCGATTGGCTGTGTGTGGCAAAAAGAAAAAAAGAAAAAACATGCCCGCAGTGCGATTGGCTGTGGGTGGCAAAAAGAAAAGAAAAAGATGCCCGCAGTGCGATTGGCTGTGTGTGGCAAAAAGAAAAAAAAAAACATGCCCGCAGTGCGATTGGCTGTGTGTGAAAAAAAAAGGGTCTATGGTGCGATTCGCTGTGTGTGGCAAAAAGAAAAAAAAGATGCCCGCAGTGCGATTGGTTGTTTGTGGAAAAAAAGGATGACTGTGGTGCGATTGGCTGTGTGTGGCAAAAAGAACAAAAAACCAGCCCGCAGTGCGATTGGCTGTGTGTGGCAAAAAGGAAAAAAAAAAAAAAAAAGATGCCCGCAGTGCGATTGGCAGTGTGTGGAAAAGAAAGGGTGTCTGTGATGCGATTGGCTGTGTGTGGAAAAAAGAAAAAAAAGATACCCGCAGTGCGATTGGCTGTGAGTGGGGGAAAAAAATGATGCCCACAGTGCGATTAGCTGTGTGTGGAAACAAAGAATGTCTGTGGTGCGATTGGCTGTGTGTGGCAAAGAGAAAAAAAAGATGCCCGCAGTGCGATTGGCTGTGTGTGGCAAAAAAAATAAAAAAAAGATGCCCGCAGTGCGATTGGCAGTGTGTGGAAAAGAAAGGGTGTCTGTGATGCGATTGGCTGTGTGTGGCAAAAAGCAAAAAATAAATATGCCCGCAGTGCGATTGGCTGTTTGTGGGGAAAAAAAGGATGACTGTGGTGCGATTGGCTGTGTGTGGCAAAAAGAACAAAAACCCTGCCCGCAGTGCGATTGGCTGTGTGTGGCAAAAAGAACAAAAAAAAACATGCCCGCAGTGCGATTGGCTGTGGGTGGCAAAAAGAAAAAAAAAAGATGCCCGCAGTGCGATTGGCTGTGTGTGGCAAAAAGAAAAAAATTAAAAGATGCCCGCAGTGCGATTGGCTGTGTGTGGCAAAAAGAAAAAAAAAACATGCCCGCAGTGCGATTGGCTGTGTGTGGCAAAAAAAGTCTGTCTATGGTGAGATTGGCTGTGTGTGGCAAAAAGAAAATAAAGATGCCCGCAGTGCGATTGGCTGTGTGTGGCAAAAAGAAAAAAAAAAAGATGCCCGCAGTGCGATTGGCTGTGTGTGGCAAAAAGAAAAAAATAAAAAGATGCCCGCAGTGCGATTGGCTGTGTGTGGCAAAAAAAAATAAAAAAACATGCCCGCACTGCAACTGGCTGTGTGTGGAAAAAAAAGTGTGTCTATGGTGCGATTGGCTGTGTGTGGCAAAAAGAAAAAAAAGATACCCGCAGTGCGATTGGCTGTGTGTGGGGGGAAAAAATGATGCCCGCAGTGCGATTAGCTGTGTGTGGAAACAAAGAATGTCTGTGGTGCGATTGGCTGTGTGGTGCAAAGAGAAAAAAAAGATGCCCGCAGTGCGATTGGCAGTGTGTGGAAAAGAAAGGGTGTCTGTGATGCATTTGACTGTGTGTGGCAAAAAGCAAAAAAAAAAAGATACCCGCAGTGCGATTGGCTGTGTGTGGCAAAAAGAAAAAAAAGATGCCCGCAGTGCGATTGGTTGTTTGTAGAAAAAAAGGATGACTGTGGTGCGATTGGCTGTGTGTGGCAAAAAGAACAAAAAACCTGCCCGCAGTGCGATTGGCTGTGTGTGGCAAAAAGGAAAAAAAATTAAAAAAAGATGCCCGCAGTGCGATTGGCAGTGTGTGGAAAAGAAAGGGTGTCTGTGATGCGATTGGCTGTGTGTGGAAAAAAGAAAAAAAAGATACCCGCAGTGCGATTGGCTGTGAGTGGGGGGAAAAAATGATGCCCACAGTGCGATTAGCTGTGTGTGGAAACAAAGAATGTCTGTGGTGCGATTGGCTGTGTGTGGCAAAGAGAAAAAAAAGATGCCCGCAGTGCGATTGGCTGTGTGTGGCAAAAAAAATAAAAAAAAGATGCCCGCAGTGCGATTGGCAGTGTGTGGAAAAGAAAGGGTGTCTGTGATGCGATTGGCTGTGTGTGGCAAAAAGCAAAAAATAAATATGCCCGCAGTGTGATTGGCTGTGTGTGGCAAAAAGGAAAAAAAGAAAAAAAGATGCCCGCAGTGCGATTGGCGTTGTGTGGAAAAGAAATGCTGTCTGTGATGCGATTGACTGTGTGTGTGGCAAAAAGCAAAAAAAAAAAAGATGCCTGCCGTGCGATTGGCTGTGTGTGGCAAAAAGGAAAAAAAAAACATGCACGCAGTGCGATTGGCTGTGTGTGGCAAAAAGAAAAAAAAGATGCCCGCAGTGCGATTTGCTCTGTGTGGCAAAAAGAAAAAAAAGAATATGCCTGCAGTGCGATTGGCTGTGTGTGGCAAAAAGGAAAAAAAGAAAAAAAGATGCCCGCAGTGCGATTGGCAGTGTGTGAAAAAAAAATGGTGTCTGTGATGCGATTGACTGTGTGTGGCAAAAAGCAAAAAAAAAAAAAAGATGCCCGCAGTGCGATTGGCTGTGTGTGGCAAAAAATAAATATGCCGGCAGTGCGATTGGCTGTGTGTGGCAAAAAGAAAAAAAAAGATGCCCGCAGTGCGATTGGCTGTGTGTGGAAAAAAAAGGATGTCTGTGGTGTGATTGGCTGTGTGTGGCAAAAAGAAAAAAAACATGCCCGCAGTGCGATTGGCTGTGTGTGGCAAAAAGCAAAAAAAAAAAAGATGCCCGCAGTGCGATTGGCTGTGTGTGGCAAAAAATAAATATGCCCGCAGTGCGATTGGCTGTGTGTGGCAAAAAGAAAAAAAATACATGCCCGCAGTGCGATTGGCTGTGTGTGGCAAAAATTAAAAAAAAGATGCCCGCAGTGCGATTGGCTGTGTGTGGAAAAAAAAAGGATGTCTGTGGTGCGATTGGCTGTGTGTGGCAAAAAGAAAAAAAACATGCCCGCAGTGCGATTGGCTGTGTGTGGCAAAAAGAAAAAACAAAAGAGATGCCCGCAGTGCGATTGGCTGTGTGTGGCAAAAAGCACAGAAAAAAAGGATGCCCGCAGTGCAATTGGCTGTGTCTGGCAAAAAGAAAAAAAATACATGCCCACAGTGCGATTGGCTGTGTGTGGCAAAAAGAAAAAAGAAAGACGCCCGCAGTGCGATTGGCTGTGTGTGGCAAAAGAAAGGGTGTCTATGGTGCGATTGGCTGTGTGTGGCAAAAAGAAAAAAAAAAAAGATGCCCGCAGTGCGATTGGCTGTGTGTGGCAAAAAGGAAAAAAACATGCCCGCAGTGCGATTGGCTGTGTGTGGCAAAAAGAAAAAACAAAAAAGATGCCCGCAGTGCGATTGGCTGTGTGTGGCAAAAAGGAAAAAAAATACATGCCCGCATTGCGATTGGCAGTGTGTGGAAAAGAAATGGTGTCTGTGATGCGATTGACTGTGTGTGGCAAAAAGCAAAAAAAAAAAAGATGCCCACAGTGCGATTGGCTGTGTGTGGCAAAAAATAAATATGCCCGCAGTGCGATTGGCTGTGTGTGGCAAAAAGAAAAAAAAAACATGCCCGCAGTGCGATTGGCTGTGTGTGGCAAAAATAAAAAAAAAGATGCCCGCAGTGCGATTGGCTGTGTGTGGAAAAAAAAGGATGTCTGTGGTGCGATTGGCTGTGTGTGGCAAAAAGAAAAAAAACATGCCCGCAGTGCGATTGGCTGTGTGTGGCAAAAAGAAAAAACAAAAAAGATGCCCGCAGTGCGATTGGCTGTGTGTGGCAAAAAGCACAGAAAAAAAGGATGCCCGCAGTGCAATTGGCTGTGTCTGGCAAAAAGAAAAAAAATACATGCCCACAGTGCGATTGGCTGTGTGTGGCAAAAAGAAAAAAGAAAGACGCCCGCAGTGCGATTGGCTGTGTGTGGCAAAAGAAAGGGTGTCTGTGATGCGATTGGCTGTGTGTGGCAAAAAGCAAAAAAAAAAAAGATGCCCACAGTGCGATTGGCTGTGTGTGGCAAAAAGAAAAAAAGAAAAAACATGCCCGCAGTGCGATTGGCTGTGGGTGGCAAAAAGAAAAGAAAAAGATGCCCGCAGTGCGATTGGCTGTGTGTGGCAAAAAGAAAAAAAAAAACATGCCCGCAGTGCGATTGGCTGTGTGTGAAAAAAAAAGTGTCTATGGTGCGATTCGCTGTGTGTGGCAAAAAGAAAAAAAAGATGCCCGCAGTGCGATTGGTTGTTTGTGGAAAAAAAGGATGACTGTGGTGCGATTGGCTGTGTGTGGCAAAAAGAACAAAAAACCTGCCCGCAGTGCGATTGGCTGTGTGTGGCAAAAAGGAAAAAAAAAAAAAAAAAGATGCCCGCAGTGCGATTGGCAGTGTGTGGAAAAGAAAGGGTGTCTGTGATGCGATTGGCTGTGTGTGGAAAAAAGAAAAAAAAGATACCCGCAGTGCGATTGGCTGTGAGTGGGGGGAAAAAATGATGCCCACAGTGCGATTAGCTGTGTGTGGAAACAAAGAATGTCTGTGGTGCGATTGGCTGTGTGTGGCAAAGAGAAAAAAAAGATGCCCGCAGTGCGATTGGCTGTGTGTGGCAAAAAAAATAAAAAAAAGATGCCCGCAGTGTGATTGGCAGTGTGTGGAAAAGAAAGGGTGTCTGTGATGCGATTGGCTGTGTGTGGCAAAAAGCAAAAAATAAATATGCCCGCAGTGCGATTGGCTGTTTGTGGGGAAAAAAAGGATGACTGTGGTGCGATTGGCTGTGTGTGGCAAAAAGAACAAAAAACCTGCCCGCAGTGCGATTGGCTGTGTGTGGCAAAAAGGAAAAAAAAAAGATGCCCGCAGTGCGATTGGCTGTGTGTGGCAAAAAGAAAAAAAAAAACATGCCCGCAGTGCGATTGGCTGTGTGTGGCAAAAAGAACAAAAAAAAACATGCCCGCAGTGCGATTGGCTGTGGGTGGCAAAAAGAAAAAAAAAAGATGCCCGCAGTGCGATTGGCTGTGTGTGGCAAAAAGTAAAAAATAAAAAGATGCCCGCAGTGCGATTGGCTGTGTGTGGCAAAAAAAAAAAAAAAAACATGCCCGCAGTGCGATTGGCTGTGTGTGGCAAAAAAAGTCTGTCTATGGTGAGATTGGCTGTGTGTGGCAAAAAGAAAATAAAGATGCCGGCAGTGCGATTGGCTGTGTGTGGCAAAAAGAAAAAAAATAAGATGCCCGCAGTGCGATTGGCCGTGTGTGGCAAAAAGGAGAAAAAAAAAGAAAAAAAGATGCCCACAGTGCGATTGGCAGTGTATGGAAAAGAAACGGTGTCTGTGATGCGTTTGACTGTGTGTGGCAAAAAGCAAAAAAAAAAGATACCTGCAGTGCGATTGGCTGTGTGTGGCAAAAAAAAAAAAAAATGCCCGCAGTGCGATTGGCTGTGTGTGAAAAAAAAGTGTCTATGGTGCGATTCGCTGTGTGTGGCAAAAAGAAAAAAAGATGCCCGCAGTGCGATTGGCTGTTTGTGAGAAAAAAAAGGATGACTGTGGTGCGATTGGCTGTGTGTGCCAAAAAGAACAAAAAACCTGCCCGCAGTGCGATTGGCTGTGTGTGGCAAAAAGGAAAAAAAAAAGATGCCCGCAGTGCGATTGGCAGTGTGTGGAAAAGAAAGGGTGTCTGTGATGCGATTGGCTGTGTGTGGCAAAAAGGAAAAAAAAAAGATGCCCACAGTGCGATTGGCTGTGCGGCAAAAAGAAAAAAAAGATGCCAGCAGTGCGATTGGCTGTGTGTGGCAAAAAGGAAAAAAAGATAAACAGATACCCGCAGTGCGATTGGCAGTGTGTGGAAAAGAAATGGTGTCTGTGATGCGATTGACTGTGTGTGGCAAAAAGCAAAAAAAAAAAAGATGCCCGCAGTGCGATTTGCTGTGTGTGGCAAAAAGCAAAAAAAACCATGCCCGCAGTGTGATTGGCGTTGTGTGGAAAAGAAATGCTGTCTGTGATGCGATTGACTGTGTGTGTGGCAAAAAGCAAAAAAAAAAAAGATGCCTGCCGTGCGATTGGCTGTGTGTGGCAAAAAGGAACAAAAAAAACATGCACGCAGTGCGATTGGCTGTGTGTGGCAAAAAGAAAAAAAAGATGCCCGCAGTGCGATTTGCTGTGTGTGGCAAAAAGAAAAAAAAGAATATGCCTGCAGTGCGATTGGCTGTGTGTGGCAAAAAGGAAAAAAAGAAAAAAAGATGCCCGCAGTGCGATTGGCAGTGTGTGGAAAAGAAATGGTGTCTGTGATGCGATTGACTGTGTGTGTGGCAAAAAGCAAAAAAAAAAAAGATGCCTGCCGTGCGATTGGCTGTGTGTGGCAAAAAGGAACAAAAAAAACATGCACGCAGTGCGATTGGCTGTGTGTGGCAAAAAGAAAAAAAAGATGCCCGCAGTGCGATTTGCTGTGTGTGGCAAAAAGAAAAAAAAGAATATGCCTGCAGTGCGATTGGCTGTGTGTGGCAAAAAGGAAAAAAAGAAAAAAAGATGCCCGCAGTGCGATTGGCAGTGTGTGGAAAAGAAATGGTGTCTGTGATGCGATTGACTGTGTGTGGCAAAAAGCAAAAAAAAAAAAAGATGCCCGCAGTGCGATTGGCTGTGTGTGGCAAAAAATAAATATGCCGGCAGTGCGATTGGCTGTGTGTGGCAAAAAGAAAAAAAAAGATGCCCGCAGTGCGATTGGCTGTGTGTGGAAAAAAAAGGATGTCTGTGGTGTGATTGGCTGTGTGTGGCAAAAAGAAAAAAAACATGCCCGCAGTGCGATTGGCTGTGTGTGGCAAAAAGAAAAAACAAAAAAGATGCCCGCAGTGCGATTGGCTGTGTGTGGCAAAAAGGAAAAAAAATACATGCCCGCATTGCGATTGGCAGTGTGTGGAAAAGAAATGGTGTCTGTGATGCGATTGACTGTGTGTGGCAAAAAGCAAAAAAAAAAAAGATGCCCGCAGTGCGATTGGCTGTGTGTGGCAAAAAATAAATATGCCCGCAGTGCGATTGGCTGTGTGTGGCAAAAAGAAAAAAAATACATGCCCGCAGTGCGATTGGCTGTGTGTGGCAAAAATACAAAAAAAGATGCCCGCAGTGCGATTGGCTGTGTGTGGAAAAAAAAGGATGTCTGTGGTGCGATTGGCTGTGTGTGGCAAAAAGAAAAAAAACATGCCCGCAGTGCGATTGGCTGTGTGTGGCAAAAAGAAAAAACAAAAGAGATGCCCGCAGTGCGATTGGCTGTGTGTGGCAAAAAGCACAGAAAAAAAGGATGCCCGCAGTGCAATTGGCTGTGTCTGGCAAAAAGAAAAAAAATACATGCCCACAGTGCGATTGGCTGTGTGTGGCAAAAAGAAAAAAGAAAGACGCCCGCAGTGCGATTGGCTGTGTGTGGCAAAAGAAAGGGTGTCTATGGTGCGATTGGCTGTGTGTGGCAAAAAGAAAAAAAAAAAAGATGCCCGCAGTGCGATTGGCTGTGTGTGGCAAAAAGGAAAAAAAAAAAGATGCCCGCAGTGCGATTGGCAGTGTGTGGAAAAGAAAGGGTGTCTGTGATGCGATTGGCTGTGTGTGGCAAAAAGCAAAAAAAAAAAAGATGCCCACAGTGCGATTGGCTGTGTGTGGCAAAAAGAAAAAAAGAAAAAACATGCCCGCAGTGCGATTGGCTGTGGGTGGCAAAAAGAAAAGAAAAAGATGCCCGCAGTGCGATTGGCTGTGTGTGGCAAAAAGAAAAAAAAAAACATGCCCGCAGTGCGATTGGCTGTGTGTGAAAAAAAAAGGGTCTATGGTGCGATTCGCTGTGTGTGGCAAAAAGAAAAAAAAGATGCCCGCAGTGCGATTGGTTGTTTGTGGAAAAAAAGGATGACTGTGGTGCGATTGGCTGTGTGTGGCAAAAACAACAAAAAACCTGCCCGCAGTGCGATTGGCTGTGTGTGGCAAAAAGGAAAAAAAAAATAAAAAAGATGCCCGCAGTGCGATTGGCAGTGTGTGGAAAAGAAAGGGTGTCTGTGATGCGATTGGCTGTGTGTGGAAAAAAGAAAAAAAAGATACCCGCAGTGCGATTGGCTGTGAGTGGGGGGAAAAAATGATGCCCACAGTGCGATTAGCTGTGTGTGGAAACAAAGAATGTCTGTGGTGCGATTGGCTGTGTGTGGCAAAGAGAAAAAAAAGATGCCCGCAGTGCGATTGGCTGTGTGTGGCAAAAAGAAAAAAAACATGCCCGCAGTGCGATTGGCTGTGTGTGGCAAAAAGAAAAAACAAAAGAGATGCCCGCAGTGCGATTGGCTGTGTGTGGCAAAAAGCACAGAAAAAAAGGATGCCCGCAGTGCAATTGGCTGTGTCTGGCAAAAAGAAAAAAAATACATGCCCACAGTGCGATTGGCTGTGTGTGGCAAAAAGAAAAAAGAAAGACGCCCGCAGTGCGATTGGCTGTGTGTGGCAAAAGAAAGGGTGTCTATGGTGCGATTGGCTGTGTGTGGCAAAAAGAAAAAAAAAAAAGATGCCCGCAGTGCGATTGGCTGTGTGTGGCAAAAAGGAAAAAAAAAAAGATGCCCGCAGTGCGATTGGCAGTGTGTGGAAAAGAAAGGGTGTCTGTGATGCGATTGGCTGTGTGTGGCAAAAAGCAAAAAAAAAAAAGATGCCCACAGTGCGATTGGCTGTGTGTGGCAAAAAGAAAAAAACAAAAAACATGCCCGCAGTGCGATTGGCTGTGGGTGGCAAAAAGAAAAGAAAAAGATGCCCGCAGTGCGATTGGCTGTGTGTGGCAAAAAGAAAAAAAAAAACATGCCCGCAGTGCGATTGGCTGTGTGTGAAAAAAAAAGTGTCTATGGTGCGATTCGCTGTGTGTGGCAAAAAGAAAAAAAAGATGCCCGCAGTGCGATTGGTTGTTTGTGGAAAAAAAGGATGACTGTGGTGCGATTGGCTGTGTGTGGCAAAAACAACAAAAAACCTGCCCGCAGTGCGATTGGCTGTGTGTGGCAAAAAGGAAAAAAAAAATAAAAAAGATGCCCGCAGTGCGATTGGCAGTGTGTGGAAAAGAAAGGGTGTCTGTGATGCGATTGGCTGTGTGTGGAAAAAAGAAAAAAAAGATACCCGCAGTGCGATTGGCTGTGAGTGGGGGGAAAAAATGATGCCCACAGTGCGATTAGCTGTGTGTGGAAACAAAGAATGTCTGTGGTGCGATTGGCTGTGTGTGGCAAAGAGAAAAAAAAGATGCCCGCAGTGCGATTGGCTGTGTGTGGCAAAAAGAAAAAAAACATGCCCGCAGTGCGATTGGCTGTGTGTGGCAAAAAGAAAAAACAAAAGAGATGCCCGCAGTGCGATTGGCTGTGTGTGGCAAAAAGCACAGAAAAAAAGGATGCCCGCAGTGCAATTGGCTGTGTCTGGCAAAAAGAAAAAAAATACATGCCCACAGTGCGATTGGCTGTGTGTGGCAAAAAGAAAAAAGAAAGACGCCAGCAGTGCGATTGGCTGTGTGTGGCAAAAGAAAGGGTGTCTATGGTGCGATTGGCTGTGTGTGGCAAAAAGAAAAAAAAAAAAGATGCCCGCAGTGCGATTGGCTGTGTGTGGCAAAAAGGAAAAAAAAAAAGATGCCCGCAGTGCGATTGGCAGTGTGTGGAAAAGAAAGGGTGTCTGTGATGCGATTGGCTGTGTGTGGCAAAAAGCAAAAAAAAAAAAGATGCCCACAGTGCGATTGGCTGTGTGTGGCAAAAAGGAAAAAAGAAAAAACATGCCCGCAGTGCGATTGGCTGTGGGTGGCAAAAAGAAAAGAAAAAGATGCCCGCAGTGCGATTGGCTGTGTGTGGCAAAAAGAAAAAAAAAAACATGCCCGCAGTGCGATTGGCTGTGTGTGAAAAAAAAAGTGTCTATGGTGCGATTCGCTGTGTGTGGCAAAAAGAAAAAAAAGATGCCCGCAGTGCGATTGGTTGTTTGTGGAAAAAAAGGATGACTGTGGTGCGATTGGCTGTGTGTGGCAAAAAGAACAAAAAACCTGCCCGCAGTGCGATTGGCTGTGTGTGGCAAAAAGGAAAAAAAAAATAAAAAAGATGCCCGCAGTGCGATTGGCAGTGTGTGGAAAAGAAAGGGTGTCTGTGATGCGATTGGCTGTGTGTGGAAAAAAGAAAAAAAAGATACCCGCAGTGCGATTGGCTGTGAGTGGGGGGAAAAAATGATGCCCACAGTGCGATTAGCTGTGTGTGGAAACAAAGAATGTCTGTGGTGCGATTGGCTGTGTGTGGCAAAGAGAAAAAAAAGATGCCCGCAGTGCGATTGGCTGTGTGTGGCAAAAAAAATAAAAAAAAGATGCCCGCAGTGCGATTGGCAGTGTGTGGAAAAGAAAGGGTGTCTGTGATGCGATTGGCTGTGTGTGGCAAAAAGCAAAAAATAAATATGCCCGCAGTGCGATTGGCTGTTTGTGGGGAAAAAAAGGATGACTGTGGTGCGATTGGCTGTGTGTGGCAAAAAGAACAAAAAACCTGCCCGCAGTGCGATTGGCTGTGTGTGGCAAAAAGGAAAAAAAAAAGATGCCCGCAGTGCGATTGGCTGTGTGTGGCAAAAAGAAAAAAAAAAACATGCCCGCAGTGCGATTGGCTGTGTGTGGCAAAAAGAACAAAAAAAAACATGCCCGCAGTGCGATTGGCTGTGTGTGGCAAAAAGAAAATAAAGATGCCCGCAGTGCGATTGGCTGTGTGTGGCAAAAAGAAAAAAAAAAAGATGCCCGCAGTGCGATTGGCCGTGTGTGGCAAAAAGGAGAAAAAAAAAGAAAAAAAGATGCCCACAGTGCGATTGGCAGTGTATGGAAAAGAAACGGTGTCTGTGATGCGTTTGACTGTGTGTGGCAAAAAGCAAAAAAAAAAGATACCTGCAGTGCGATTGGCTGTGTGTGGCAAAAAGAAAAAAAAAATGCCCGCAGTGCGATTGGCTGTGTGTGAAAAAAAAGTGTCTATGGTGCGATTCGCTGTGTGTGGCAAAAAGAAAAAAAGATGCCCGCAGTGCGATTGGCTGTTTGTGAGGAAAAAAAGGATGACTGTGGTGCGATTGGCTGTGTGTGCCAAAAAGAACAAAAAACCTGCCCGCAGTGCGATTGGCTGTGTGTGGCAAAAAGGAAAAAAAAAAGATGCCCGCAGTGCGATTGACAGTGTGTGGAAAAGAAAGGGTGTCTGTGATGCGATTGGCTGTGTGTGGCAAAAAGGAAAAAAAAAAGATGCCCACAGTGCGATTGGCTGTGCGGCAAAAAGAAAAAAAAGATGCCAGCAGTGCGATTGGCTGTGTGTGGCAAAAAGGAAAAAAAGAAAAACAGATGCCCGCAGTGCGATTGGCAGTGTGTGGAAAAGAAATGGTGTCTGTGATGCGATTGACTGTGTGTGGCAAAAAGCAAAAAAAAAAAAGATGCCCGCAGTGCGATTTGCTGTGTGTGGCAAAAAGCAAAAAAAAACATGCCCGCAGTGTGATTGGCTGTGTGTGGCAAAAAGGAAAAAAAGAAAAAAAGATGCCCGCAGTGCGATTGGCGTTGTGTGGAAAAGAAATGCTGTCTGTGATGCGATTGACTGTGTGTGTGGCAAAAAGCAAAAAAAAAAAAGATGCCTGCCGTGCGATTGGCTGTGTGTGGCAAAAAGGAAAAAAAAAACATGCACGCAGTGCGATTGGCTGTGTGTGGCAAAAAGAAAAAAAAGATGCCCGCAGTGCGATTTGCTGTGTGTGGCAAAAAGAAAAAAAAGAATATGCCTGCAGTGCGATTGGCTGTGTGTGGCAAAAAGGAAAAAAAGAAAAAAAGATGCCCGCAGTGCGATTGGCAGTGTGTGGAAAAGAAATGGTGTCTGTGATGCGATTGACTGTGTGTGGCAAAAAGCAAAAAAAAAAAAAGATGCCCGCAGTGCGATTGGCTGTGTGTGGCAAAAAATAAATATGCAGGCAGTGCGATTGGCTGTGTGTGGCAAAAAGAAAAAAAATGATGCCTGCAGTGCGATTGGCTGTGTGTGGAAAAAAAAGGATGTCTGTGGTGTGATTGGCTGTGTGTGGCAAAAAGAAAAAAAACATGCCCGCAGTGCGATTGGCTGTGTGTGGCAAAAAGAAAAAACAAAAAAGATGCCCGCAGTGCGATTGGCTGTGTGTGGCAAAAAGGAAAAAAAAAACATGCCCGCATTGCGATTGGCAGTGTGTGGAAAAGAAATGGTGTCTGTGATGCGATTGACTGTGTGTGGCAAAAAGCAAAAAAAAAAAAGATGCCCGCAGTGCGATTGGCTGTGTGTGGCAAAAAATAAATATGCCCGCAGTGCGATTGGCTGTGTGTGGCAAAAAGAAAAAAAATACATGCCCGCAGTGCGATTGGCTGTGTGTGGCAAAAATTAAAAAAAAGATGCCCGCAGTGCGATTGGCTGTGTGTGGAAAAAAAAGGATGTCTGTGGTGCGATTGGCTGTGTGTGGCAAAAAGAAAAAAAACATGCCCGCAGTGCGATTGGCTGTGTGTGGCAAAAAGAAAAAACAAAAGAGATGCCCGCAGTGCGATTGGCTGTGTGTGGCAAAAAGCACAGAAAAAAAGGATGCCCGCAGTGCAATTGGCTGTGTCTGGCAAAAAGAAAAAAAATACATGCCCACAGTGCGATTGGCTGTGTGTGGCAAAAAGAAAAAAGAAAGACGCCCGCAATGCGATTGGCTGTGTGTGGCAAAAGAAAGGGTGTCTATGGTGCGATTGGCTGTGTGTGGCAAAAAGAAAAAAAAAAAGATGCCCGCAGTGCGATTGGCTGTGTGTGGCAAAAAGGAAAAAAAAAAAAATGCCCGCAGTGCGATTGGCAGTGTGTGGAAAAGAAAGGGTGTCTGTGATGCGATTGGCTGTGTGTGGCAAAAAGCAAAAAAAATAAAGATGCCCACAGTGCGATTGGCTGTGTGTGGCAAAAAGAAAAAAAGAAAAAACATGCCCGCAGTGCGATTGGCTGTGGGTGGCAAAAAGAAAAGAAAAAGATGCCCGCAGTGCGATTGGCTGTGTGTGGCAAAAAGAAAAAAAAAAACATGCCCGCAGTGCGATTGGCTGTGTGTGAAAAAAAAAGTGTCTATGGTGCGATTCGCTGTGTGTGGCAAAAAGAAAAAAAAGATGCCCGCAGTGCGATTGGTTGTTTGTGGAAAAAAAGGATGACTGTGGTGCGATTGGCTGTGTGTGGCAAAAAGAACAAAAAACCTGCCCGCAGTGCGATTGGCTGTGTGTGGCAAAAAGGAAAAAAAAAATAGATGCCCGCAGTGCGATTGGCAGTGTGTGGAAAAGAAAGGGTGTCTGTGATGCGATTGGCTGTGTGTGGAAAAAAGAAAAAAAAGATACCCGCAGTGCGATTGGCTGTGAGTGGGGGAAAAAAATGATGCCCACAGTGCGATTAGCTGTGTATGGAAACTAAGAATGTCTGTGGTGCGATTGGCTGTGTGTGGCAAAGAGAAAAAAAAAATGCCCGCAGTGCGATTGGCTGTGTGTGGCAAAAAAAATAAAAAAAAGATGCCCGCAGTGCGATTGGCAGTGTGTGGAAAAGAAAGGGTGTCTGTGATGCGATTGGCTGTGTGTGGCAAAAAGCAAAAAATAAATATGCCCGCAGTGCGATTGGCTGTTTGTGGGGAAAAAAAGGATGACTGTGGTGCGATTGGCTGTGTGTGGCAAAAAGAACAAAAAACCTGCCCGCAGTGCGATTGGCTGTGTGTGGCAAAAAGGAAAAAAAAAAAGATGCCCGCAGTGCGATTGGCTGTGTGTGGCAAAAAGAAAAAAAAAAACATGCCCGCAGTGCGATTGGCTGTGTGTGGCAAAAAGAACAAAAAAAAACATGCCCGCAGTGCGATTGGCTGTGGGTGGCAAAAAGAAAAAAAAAAGATGCCCGCAGTGCGATTGGCTGTGTGTGGCAAAAAGAAAAAAATAAAAAGATGCCCGCAGTGCGATTGGCAGTGTGTGGCAAAAAGAAAAAAAAAAACATGCCCGCAGTGCGATTGGCTGTGTGTGGCAAAAAAAGTCTGTCTATGGTGAGATTGGCTGTGTGTGGCAAAAAGAAAATAAAGATGCCCGCAGTGCGATTGGCTGTGTGTGGCAAAAAGAAAAAAAAAAAGATGCCCGCAGTGCGATTGGCCGTGTGTGGCAAAAAGGAGAAAAAAAAAGAAAAAAAGATGCCCACAGTGCGATTGGCAGTGTATGGAAAAGAAACGGTGTCTGTGATGCGTTTGACTGTGTGTGGCAAAAAGCAAAAAAAAAAGATACCCGCAGTGCGATTGGCTGTGTGTGGCAAAAAGAAAAAAAAAAGGCCCGCAGTGCGATTGGCTGTGTGTGAAAAAAAAGTGTCTATGGTGCGATTCGCTGTGTGTGGCAAAAAGAAAAAAAAGATGCCCGCAGTGCGATTGGCTGTTTGTGAGGAAAAAAAGGATGACTGTGGTGCGATTGGCTGTGTGTGCCAAAAAGAACAAAAAACCTGCCCGCAGTGCGATTGGCTGTGTGTGGCAAAAAGGAAAAAAAAAAGATGCCCGCAGTGCGATTGGCAGTGTGTGGAAAAGAAAGGGTGTCTGTGATGCGATTGGCTGTGTGTGGCAAAAAGGAAAAAAAAAAGATGCCCACAGTGCGATTGGCTGTGCGGCAAAAAGAAAAAAAAGATGCCAGCAGTGCGATTGGCTGTGTGTGGCAAAAAGGAAAAAAAGAAAAACAGATGCCCGCAGTGCGATTGGCAGTGTGTGGAAAAGAAATGGTGTCTGTGATGCGATTGACTGTGTGTGGCAAAAAGCAAAAAAAAAAAAGATGCCCGCAGTGCGATTTGCTGTGTGTGGCAAAAAGCAAAAAAAAACATGCCCGCAGTGTGATTGGCTGTGTGTGGCAACAAGGAAAAAAAGAAAAAAAGATGCCCGCAGTGCGATTGGCGTTGTGTGGAAAAGAAATGCTGTCTGTGATGCGATTGACTGTGTGTGTGGCAAAAAGCAAAAAAAAAAAAGATGCCTGCCGTGCGATTGGCTGTGTGTGGCAAAAAGGAAAAAAAAAACATGCACGCAGTGCGATTGGCTGTGTGTGGCAAAAAGAAAAAAAAGATGCCCGCAGTGCGATTTGCTGTGTGTGGCAAAAAGAAAAAAAAGAATATGCCTGCAGTGCGATTGGCTGTGTGTGGCAAAAAGGAAAAAAAGAAAAAAAGATGCCCGCAGTGCGATTGGCAGTGTGTGGAAAAGAAATGGTGTCTGTGATGCGATTGACTGTGTGTGGCAAAAAGCAAAAAAAAAAAAAGATGCCCGCAGTGCGATTGGCTGTGTGTGGCAAAAAATAAATATGCCGGCAGTGCGATTGGCTGTGTGTGGCAAAAAGAAAAAAAAAGATGCCCGCAGTGCGATTGGCTGTGTGTGGAAAAAAAAGGATGTCTGTGGTGTGATTGGCTGTGTGTGGCAAAAAGAAAAAAAACATGCCCGCAGTGCGATTGGCTGTGTGTGGCAAAAAGAAAAAACAAAAAAGATGCCCGCAGTGCGATTGGCTGTGTGTGGCAAAAAGCAAAAAAAAAAAAGATGCCCGCAGTGCGATTGGCTGTGTGTGGCAAAAAATAAATATGCCCGCAGTGCGATTGGCTGTGTGTGGCAAAAAGAAAAAAAAAACATGCCCGCAGTGCGATTGGCTGTGTGTGGCAAAAATAAAAAAAAAGATGCCCGCAGTGCGATTGGCTGTGTGTGGAAAAAAAAGGATGTCTGTGGTGCGATTGGCTGTGTGTGGCAAAAAGAAAAAAAACATGCCCGCAGTGCGATTGGCTGTGTGTGGCAAAAAGAAAAAACAAAAAAGATGCCCGCAGTGCGATTGGCTGTGTGTGGCAAAAAGCACAGAAAAAAAGGATGCCCGCAGTGCAATTGGCTGTGTCTGGCAAAAAGAAAAAAAATACATGCCCACAGTGCGATTGGCTGTGTGTGGCAAAAAGAAAAAAGAAAGACGCCCGCAGTGCGATTGGCTGTGTGTGGCAAAAGAAAGGGTGTCTATGGTGCGATTGGCTGTGTGTGGCAAAAAGAAAAAAAAAAAAGATGCCCGCAGTGCGATTGGCTGTGTGTGGCAAAAAGGAAAAAAAAAAAGATGCCCGCAGTGCGATTGGCAGTGTGTGGAAAAGAAAGGGTGTCTGTGATGCGATTGGCTGTGTGTGGCAAAAAGCAAAAAAAAAAAAGATGCCCACAGTGCGATTGGCTGTGTGTGGCAAAAAGAAAAAAAGAAAAAACATGCCCGCAGTGCGATTGGCTGTGGGTGGCAAAAAGAAAAGAAAAAGATGCCCGCAGTGCGATTGGCTGTGTGTGGCAAAAAGAAAAAAAAACACATGCCCGCAGTGCGATCGGCTGTGTGTGAAAAAAAAAGTGTCTATGGTGCGATTCGCTGTGTGTGGCAAAAAGAAAAAAAAGATGCCCGCAGTGCGATTGGTTGTTTGTGGAAAAAAAGGATGACTGTGGTGCGATTGGCTGTGTGTGGCAAAAAGAACAAAAAACCTGCCCGCAGTGCGATTGGCTGTGTGTGGCAAAAAGGAAAAAAAAAAAAAAAAGATGCCCGCAGTGCGATTGGCAGTGTGTGGAAAAGAAAGGGTGTCTGTGATGCGATTGGCTGTGTGTGGAAAAAAGAAAAAAAAGATACCCGCAGTGCGATTGGCTGTGAGTGGGGGGAAAAAATGATGCCCACAGTGCGATTAGCTGTGTGTGGAAACAAAGAATGTCTGTGGTGCGATTGGCTGTGTGTGGCAAAGAGAAAAAAAAGATGCCCGCAGTGCGATTGGCTGTGTGTGGCAAAAAAAATAAAAAAAAGATGCCCGCAGTGCGATTGGCAGTGTGTGGAAAAGAAAGGGTGTCTGTGATGCGATTGGCTGTGTGTGGCAAAAAGCAAAAAATAAATATGCCCGCAGTGCGATTGGCTGTTTGTGGGGAAAAAAAGGATGACTGTGGTGCGATTGGCTGTGTGTGGCAAAAAGAACAAAAAACCTGCCCGCAGTGCGATTGGCTGTGTGTGGCAAAAAGGAAAAAAAAAAGATGCCCGCAGTGCGATTGGCTGTGTGTGGCAAAAAGAAAAAAAAAACATGCCCGCAGTGCGATTGGCTGTGTGTGGCAAAAAGAACAAAAAAAAACATGCCCGCAGTGCGATTGGCTGTGTGTGGCAAAAAGAAAATAAAGATGCCCGCAGTGCGATTGGCTGTGTGTGGCAAAAAGAAAAAAAAAAAGATGCCCGCAGTGCGATTGGCCGTGTGTGGCAAAAAGGAGAAAAAAAAAGAAAAAAAGATGCCCACAGTGCGATTGGCAGTGTATGGAAAAGAAACGGTGTCTGTGATGCATTTGACTGTGTGTGGCAAAAAGCAAAAAAAAAAGATACCTGCAGTGCGATTGGCTGTGTGTGGCAAAAAGAAAAAAAAAATGCCCGCAGTGCGATTGGCTGTGTGTGAAAAAAAAGTGTCTATGGTGCGATTCGCTGTGTGTGGCAAAAAGAAAAAAAGATGCCCGCAGTGCGATTGGCTGTTTGTGAGGAAAAAAAGGATGACTGTGGTGCGATTGGCTGTGTGTGCCAAAAAGAACAAAAAACCTGCCCACAGTGCGATTGGCTGTGTGTGGCAAAAAGGAAAAAAAAAAGATGCCCGCAGTGCGATTGGCAGTGTGTGGAAAAGAAAGGGTGTCTGTGATGCGATTGGCTGTGTGTGGCAAAAAGGAAAAAAAAAAGATGCCCACAGTGCGATTGGCTGTGCGGCAAAAAGAAAAAAAAGATGCCAGCAGTGCGATTGGCTGTGTGTGGCAAAAAGGAAAAAAAGAAAAACAGATGCCCGCAGTGCGATTGGCAGTGTGTGGAAAAGAAATGGTGTCTGTGATGCGATTGACTGTGTGTGGCAAAAAGCAAAAAAAAAAAAGATGCCCGCAGTGCGATTTGCTGTGTGTGGCAAAAAGCAAAAAAAAACATGCCCGCAGTGCGATTGGCTGTGTGTGGCAAAAAGGAAAAAAAGAAAAACAGATGCCCGCAGTGCGATTGGCAGTGTGTGGAAAAGAAATGGTGTCTGTGATGCGATTGACTGTGTGTGGCAAAAAGCAAAAAAAAAAAAGATGCCCGCAGTGCGATTTGCTGTGTGTGGCAAAAAGCAAAAAAAAACATGCCCGCAGTGTGATTGGCTGTGTGTGGCAAAAAGGAAAAAAAGAAAAAAAGATGCCCGCAGTGCGATTGGCGTTGTGTGGAAAAGAAATGCTGTCTGTGATGCGATTGACTGTGTGTGTGGCAAAAAGCAAAAAAAAAAAAGATGCCTGCCGTGCGATTGGCTGTGTGTGGCAAAAAATAAATATGCAGGCAGTGCGATTGGCTGTGTGTGGCAAAAAGAAAAAAAAAGATGCCTGCAGTGCGATTGGCTGTGTGTGGAAAAAAAAGGATGTCTGTGGTGTGATTGGCTGTGTGTGGCAAAAAGAAAAAAAACATGCCCGCAGTGCGATTGGCTGTGTGTGGCAAAAAGAAAAAACAAAAAAGATGCCCGCAGTGCGATTGGCTGTGTGTGGCAAAAAGGAAAAAAAAAACATGCCCGCATTGCGATTGGCAGTGTGTGGAAAAGAAATGGTGTCTGTGATGCGATTGACTGTGTGTGGCAAAAAGCAAAAAAAAAAAAGATGCCCGCAGTGCGATTGGCTGTGTGTGGCAAAAAATAAATATGCCCGCAGTGCGATTGGCTGTGTGTGGCAAAAAGAAAAAAAAAACATGCCCGCAGTGCGATTGGCTGTGTGTGGCAAAAATAAAAAAAAAGATGCCCGCAGTGCGATTGGCTGTGTGTGGAAAAAAAAGGATGTCTGTGGTGCGATTGGCTGTGTGTGGCAAAAAGAAAAAATACATGCCCGCAGTGCGATTGGCTGTGTGTGGCAAAAAGAAAAAACAAAAGAGATGCCCGCAGTCCGATTGGCTGTGTGTGGCAAAAAGCACAGAAAAAAAGGATGCCCGCAGTGCAATTGGCTGTGTCTGGCAAAAAGAAAAAAAATACATGCCCACAGTGCGATTGGCTGTGTGTGGCAAAAAGAAAAAAGAAAGACGCCCGCAATGCGATTGGCTGTGTGTGGCAAAAGAAAGGGTGTCTATGGTGCGATTGGCTGTGTGTGCCAAAAAGAAAAAAAAAAAAGATGCCCGCAGTGCGATTGGCTGTGTGTGGCAAAAAGGAAAAAAAAAAAGATGCCCGCAGTGCGATTGGCAGTGTGTGGAAAAGAAAGGGTGTCTGTGATGCGATTGGCTGTGTGTGGCAAAAAGCAAAAAAAATAAAGATGCCCACAGTGCGATTGGCTGTGTGTGGCAAAAAGAAAAAAAGAAAAAACATGCCCGCAGTGCGATTGGCTGTGGGTGGCAAAAAGAAAAGAAAAAGATGCCCGCAGTGCGATTGGCTGTGTGTGGCAAAAAGAAAAAAAAAAACATGCCCGCAGTGCGATTGGCTGTGTGTGAAAAAAAAAGTGTCTATGGTGCGATTCGCTGTGTGTGGCAAAAAGAAAAAAAAGATGCCCGCAGTGCGATTGGTTGTTTGTGGAAAAAAAGGATGACTGTGGTGCGATTGGCTGTGTGTGGCAAAAAGAACAAAAAACCTGCCCGCAGTGCGATTGGCTGTGTGTGGCAAAAAGGAAAAAAAAAAAAAAAAAAAGATGCCCGCAGTGCGATTGGCAGTGTGTGGAAAAGAAAGGGTGTCTGTGATGCGATTGGCTGTGTGTGGAAAAAAGAAAAAAAAGATACCCGCAGTGCGATTGGCTGTGAGTGGGGGAAAAAAATGATGCCCACAGTGCGATTAGCTGTGTATGGAAACAAAGAATGTCTGTGGTGCGATTGGCTGTGTGTGGCAAAGAGAAAAAAAAGATGCCCGCAGTGCGATTGGCTATGTGTGGCAAAAAAAATAAAAAAAAGATGCCCGCAGTGCGATTGGCAGTGTGTGGAAAAGAAAGGGTGTCTGTGATGCGATTGGCTGTGTGTGGCAAAAAGCAAAAAATAAATATGCCCGCAGTGCGATTAGCTGTTTGTGGGGAAAAAAAGGATGACTGTGGTGCGATTGGCTGTGTGTGGCAAAAAGAACAAAAAACCTGCCCGCAGTGCGATTGGCTGTGTGTGGCAAAAAGGAAAAAAAAAAAGATGCCCGCAGTGCGATTGGCTGTGTGTGGCAAAAAGAAAAAAAAAAACATGCCCGCAGTGCGATTGGCTGTGTGTGGCAAAAAGAACAAAAAAAAACATGCCCGCAGTGCGATTGGCTGTGGGTGGCAAAAAGAAAAAAAAAAGATGCCCGCAGTGCGATTGGCTGTGTGTGGCAAAAAGAAAAAAATAAAAAGATGCCCGCAGTGCGATTGGCAGTGTGTGGCAAAAAGAAAAAAAAAACATGCCCGCAGTGCGATTGGCTGTGTGTGGCAAAAAAAGTCTGTCTATGGTGAGATTGGCTGTGTGTGGCAAAAAGAAAATAAAGATGCCCGCAGTGCGATTGGCTGTGTGTGGCAAAAAGAAAAAAAAAAAGATGCCCGCAGTGCGATTGGCCGTGTGTGGCAAAAAGGAGAAAAAAAAAGAAAAAAAGATGCCCACAGTGCGATTGGCAGTGTATGGAAAAGAAACGGTGTCTGTGATGCGTTTGACTGTGTGTGGCAAAAAGCAAAAAAAAAAGATACCCGCAGTGCGATTGGCTGTGTGTGGCAAAAAGAAAAAAAAAAGGCCCGCAGTGCGATTGGCTGTGTGTGAAAAAAAAGGGTCTATGCTGCGATTCGCTGTGTGTGGCAAAAAGAAAAAAAAGATGCCCGCAGTGCGATTGGCTGTTTGTGAGGAAAAAAAGGATGACTGTGGTGCGATTGGCTGTGTGTGCCAAAAAGAACAAAAAACCTGCCCGCAGTGCGATTGGCTGTGTGTGGCAAAAAGGAAAAAAAAAAGATGCCCGCAGTGCGATTGGCAGTGTGTGGAAAAGAAAGGGTGTCTGTGATGCGATTGGCTGTGTGTGGCAAAAAGGAAAAAAAAAAGATGCCCACAGTGCGATTGGCTGTGCGGCAAAAAGAAAAAAAAGATGCCAGCAGTGCGATTGGCTGTGTGTGGCAAAAAGGAAAAAAAGAAAAACAGATGCCCGCAGTGCGATTGGCAGTGTGTGGAAAAGAAATGGTGTCTGTGATGCGATTGACTGTGTGTGGCAAAAAGCAAAAAAAAAAAAGATGCCCGCAGTGCGATTTGCTGTGTGTGGCAAAAAGCAAAAAAAAACATGCCCGCAGTGTGATTGGCTGTGTGTGGCAAAAAGGAAAAAAAGAAAAAAAGATGCCCGCAGTGCGATTGGCGTTGTGTGGAAAAGAAATGCTGTCTGTGATGCGATTGACTGTGTGTGTGGCAAAAAGCAAAAAAAAAAAAGATGCCTGCCGTGCGATTGGCTGTGTGTGGCAAAAAGGAAAAAAAAAACATGCACGCAGTGCGATTGGCTGTGTGTGGCAAAAAGAAAAAAAAGATGCCCGCAGTGCGATTTGCTGTGTGTGGCAAAAAGAAAAAAAAGAATATGCCTGCAGTGCGATTGGCTGTGTGTGGCAAAAAGGAAAAAAAGGAAAAAAGATGCCCGCAGTGCGATTGGCAGTGTGTGGAAAAGAAATGGTGTCTGTGATGCGATTGACTGTGTGTGGCAAAAAGCAAAAAAAAAAAAAGATGCCCGCAGTGCGATTGGCTGTGTGTGGCAAAAAATAAATATGCCGGCAGTGCGATTGGCTGTGTCTGGCAAAAAGAAAAAAAAAGATGCCCGCAGTGCGATTGGCTGTGTGTGGAAAAAAAAGGATGTCTGTGGTGTGATTGGCTGTGTGTGGCAAAAAGAAAAAAAACATGCCCGCAGTGCGATTGGCTGTGTGTGGCAAAAAGAAAAAACAAAAAAGATGCCCGCAGTGCGATTGGCTGTGTGTGGCAAAAAGCAAAAAAAAAAAAGATACCCGCAGTGCGATTGGCTGTGTGTGGCAAAAAATAAATATGCCCGCAGTGCGATTGGCTGTGTGTGGCAAAAAGAAAAAAAAAACATGCCCGCAGTGCGATTGGCTGTGTGTGGCAAAAATAAAAAAAAAGATGCCCGCAGTGCGATTGGCTGTGTGTGGAAAAAAAAGGATGTCTGTGGTGCGATTGGCTGTGTGTGGCAAAAAGAAAAAAAACATGCCCGCAGTGCGATTGGCTGTGTGTGGCAAAAAGAAAAAACAAAAAAGATGCCCGCAGTGCGATTGGCTGTGTGTGGCAAAAAGCACAGAAAAAAAGGATGCCCGCAGTGCAATTGGCTGTGTCTGGCAAAAAGAAAAAAAATACATGCCCACAGTGCGATTGGCTGTGTGTGGCTAAAAGAAAAAAGAAAGACGCCCGCAGTGCGATTGGCTGTGTGTGGCAAAAGAAAGGGTGTCTGTGATGCGATTGGCTGTGTGTGGCAAAAAGCAAAAAAAAAAAAGATGCCCACAGTGCGATTGGCTGTGTGTGGCAAAAAGAAAAAAAGAAAAAACATGCCCGCAGTGCGATTGGCTGTGGGTGGCAAAAAGAAAAGAAAAAGATGCCCGCAGTGCGATTGGGTGTGTGTGGCAAAAAGAAAAAAAAAAACATGCCCGCAGTGCGATTGGCTGTGTGTGAAAAAAAAAGTGTCTATGGTGCGATTCGCTGTGTGTGGCAAAAAGAAAAAAAAGATGCCCGCAGTGCGATTGGTTGTTTGTGGAAAAAAAGGATGACTGTGGTGCGATTGGCTGTGTGTGGCAAAAAGAACAAAAAACCTGCCCGCAGTGCGATTGGCTGTGTGTGGCAAAAAGGAAAAAAAAAAAAAAAAAGATGCCCGCAGTGCGATTGGCAGTGTGTGGAAAAGAAAGGGTGTCTGTGATGCGATTGGCTGTGTGTGGAAAAAAGAAAAAAAAGATACCCGCAGTGCGATTGGCTGTGAGTGGGGGAAAAAAATGATGCCCACAGTGCGATTAGCTGTGTGTGGAAACAAAGAATGTCTGTGGTGCGATTGGCTGTGTGTGGCAAAGAGAAAAAAAAGATGCCCGCAGTGCGATTGGCTGTGTGTGGCAAAAAAAATAAAAAAAAGATGCCCGCAGTGCGATTGGCAGTGTGTGGAAAAGAAAGGGTGTCTGTGATGCGATTGGCTGTGTGTGGCAAAAAGCAAAAAATAAATATGCCCGCAGTGCGATTGGCTGTTTGTGGGGAAAAAAAGGATGACTGTGGTGCGATTGGCTGTGTGTGGCAAAAAGAACAAAAAACCTGCCCGCAGTGCGATTGGCTGTGTGTGGCAAAAAGGAAAAAAAAAAGATGCCCGCAGTGCGATTGGCTGTGTGTGGCAAAAAGAAAAAAAAAACATGCCCGCAGTGCGATTGGCTGTGTGTGGCAAAAAGAACAAAAAAAAACATGCCCGCAGTGCGATTGGCTGTGGGTGGCAAAAAGAAAAAAAAAAGATGCCCGCAGTGCGATTGGCTGTGTGTGGCAAAAATAAAAAAATAAAAAGATGCCCGCAGTGCGATTGGCTGTGTGTGGCAAAAAGAAAAAAAAAACATGCCCGCAGTGCGATTGGCTGTGTGTGGCAAAAAAAGTCTGTCTATGGTGAGATTGGCTGTGTGTGGCAAAAAGAAAATAAAGATGCCCGCAGTGCGATTGGCTGTGTGTGGCAAAAAGAAAAAAAAAAAGATGCCCGCAGTGCGATTGGCTGTGTGTGGCAAAAATAAAAAAATAAAAAGATGCCCGCAGTGCGATTGGCTGTGTGTGGCAAAAAAAAAAAAAAAACATGCCCGCACTGCAACTGGCTGTGTGTGGAAAAAAAAGTGTGTCTATGGTGCGATTGGCTGTGTGTGGCAAAAAGAAAAAAAAGATACCGGCAGTGCGATTGGCTGTGTGTGGGGGGAAAAAATGATGCCCGCAGTGCGATTAGCTGTGTGTGGAAACAAAGAATGTCTGTGGTGCGATTGGCTGTGTGGTGCAAAGAGAAAAAAAAGATGCCCGCAGTGCGATTGGCAGTGTGTGGAAAAGAAAGGGTGTCTGTGATGCGTTTGACTGTGTGTGGCAAAAAGCAAAAAAAAAAAAGATACCCGCAGTGCGATTGGCTGTGTGTGGCAAAAAGAAAAAAAAGATGCCCGCAGTGCGATTGGTTGTTTGTGGAAAAAAAGGATGACTGTGGTGCGATTGGCTGTGTGTGGCAAAAAGAACAAAAAACCTGCCTGCAGTGCGATTGGCTGTGTGTGGCAAAAAGGAAAAAAAAAAAATAAAAGATGCCCGCAGTGCGATTGGCAGTGTGTGGAAAAGAAAGGGTGTCTGTGATGCGATTGGCTGTGTGTGGAAAAAAGAAAAAAAAGATACCCGTAGTGCGATTGGCTGTGAGTGGGGGAAAAAAATGATGCCCACAGTGCGATTAGCTGTGTGTGGAAACAAAGAATGTCTGTGGTGCGATTGGCTGTGTGTGGCAAAAAGGAAAAAAAGAAAAACAGATGCCCGCAGTGCGATTGGCAGTGTGTGGCAAAAAGGAAAAAAAGAAAAACAGATGCCCGCAGTGCGATTGGCAGTGTGTGGAAAAGAAATGGTGTCTGTGATGCGATTGACTGTGTGTGGCAAAAAGCAAAAAAAAAAAGATGCCCGCAGTGCGATTGGCTGTGTGTGGCAAAAAGAAAAAAAAAAACATGCCCGCAGTGTGATTGGCTGTGTGTGGCAAAAAGGAAAAAAAGAAAAAAAGATGCCCGCAGTGCGATTGGCGTTGTGTGGAAAAGAAATGCTGTCTGTGATGCGATTGACTGTGTGTGTGTGTGAGGCAAAAAGCAAAAAAAAAAAAGATGCCCGCAGTGCGATTGGCTGTGTGTGGCAAAAAGGAAAAAAAAAACATGCACGCAGTGCGATTGGCTGTGTGTGGCAAAAAGGAAAAAAAGATGCCCGCAGTGCGATTTGCTGTGTGTGGCAAAAAGAAAAAAAAGAATATGCCCGTAGTGCGATTGGCTGTGTGTGGCAAAAAGGAAAAAAAGAAAAAAAGATGCCCGCAGTGCGATTGGCAGTGTGTGGAAAAGAAATGGTGTCTGTGATGCGATTGACTGTGTGTGGCAAAAAGCAAAAACAAAAATAGATGCCCGCAGTGCGATTGGCTGTGTGTGGCAAAAAATAAATATGCCCGCAGTGCGATTGGCTGTGTGTGGCAAAAAGAAAAAAAAAACATGCCCGCAGTGCGATTGGCTGTGTGTGGCAAAAATTAAAAAAAAGATGCCCGCAGTGCGATTGGCTGTGTGTGGAAAAAAAAGGATATCTGTGGTGTGATTGGCTGTGTGTGGCAAAAAGAAAAAACAAAAAAGATGCCCGCAGTGCGATTGGCTGTGTGTGGCAAAAAGCTAAGAAAAAAAGGATGCCCGCAGTGCAATTGGCTGTGTCTGGCAAAAAGAAAAAAAATACATGCCCGCAGTGCGATTGGCTGTGTGTGGCAAAAAGAAAAAAGAAAGACGCCCGCAGTGCAATTGGCTGTGTGTGGCAAAAAAAAAAAACATGCCCGCAGTGCGATTGGCTGTGTGTGGCAAAAAGAAAAAAAAAAGATGCCCGCAGTGCGATTGGCTGTGTGTGGCAAAAAGAAAAAAGAAAGACGCCCGCAGTGCAATTGGCTGTGTGTGGCAAAAAAAAAAAAACATGCCCGCAGTGCGATTGGCAGTGTGTGGAAAAGAAAGGGTGTCTGTGATGCGATTGACTGTGTGTGGCAAAAAGCAAAAAAAAAGATGCCCGCAGTGCGATTGGCTGTGTGTGGCAAAAAGAAAAAAAAAGATGCCTGCAGTCCGATTGGCTGTGTGCGGCAAAAAGAAAAAAAAAAGATGCCCACAGTGCGATTGGCTGTGTGTGGCACAAAGAAAAAAAAAAGATGCCCGCAGTGCGATTGGCTGTGTGTGGCAAAAAGAAAAAAAAGATGCCTGCAGTGCGATTGGCTGTGTGTGGAAAAAAAAGGGTGTCTGTGGTGCGATTGGCTGTGTGTGGCAAAAAAAAAAAAACATGCCCGCTTTGCGATTGGCTGTGTGTGGCAAAAAGAAAAAAAAAAGATGCCCGCAGTGCGATTGGCAGTGTGTGGAAAAGAAAGGGTGTCTGTGATGCGATTGACTGTGTGTGGCAAAAAGCAAAAAAAAAGATGCCCGCTGTGCGATTGGCTATGTGTGGCAAAAAGAAAAAAAAAGATGCCTGTAGTGCGATTGGCTGTGTGTGGCAAGAAGAAAAAAAAACATGCCCACAGTGCGATTGGCTGTGTGTGGCACAAAGAAAAAAAAAAGATGCCCGCAGTGCGATTGGCTGTGTGTGGCAAAAAGAAAAAAATAAAAAGATGCCCGCAGTGCGATTGGCTGTGTGTGGCAAAAAGAAAAAAAAAACATGCCCGCAGTGCGATTGGCTGTGTGTGGCAAAAAAAGTCTGTCTATGGTGAGATTGGCTGTGTGTGGCAAAAAGAAAATAAAGATGCCCGCAGTGCGATTGGCTGTGTGTGGCAAAAAGAAAAAAAAAAAGATGCCCGCAGTGCGATTGGCTGTGTGTGGCAAAAAGAAAAAAATAAAAAGATGCCCGCAGTGCGATTGGCTGTGTGTGGCAAAAAAAAAAAAAAAACATGCCCGCACTGCAACTGGCTGTGTGTGGAAAAAAAAGTGTGTCTATGGTGCGATTGGCTGTGTGTGGCAAAAAGAAAAAAAAGATACCGGCAGTGCGATTGGCTGTGTGTGGGGGGAAAAAATGATGCCCGCAGTGCGATTAGCTGTGTGTGGAAACAAAGAATGTCTGTGGTGCGATTGGCTGTGTGGTGCAAAGAGAAAAAAAAGATGCCCGCAGTGCGATTGGCAGTGTGTGGAAAAGAAAGGGTGTCTGTGATGCGTTTGACTGTGTGTGGCAAAAAGCAAAAAAAAAAAGATACCCGCAGTGCGATTGGCTGTGTGTGGCAAAAAGAAAAAAAAGATGCCCGCAGTGCGATTGGTTGTTTGTGGAAAAAAAGGATGACTGTGGTGCGATTGGCTGTGTGTGGCAAAAAGAACAAAAAACCTGCCCGCAGTGCGATTGGCTGTGTGTGGCAAAAAGGAAAAAATAAAAAAAAAAGATACCCGCAGTGCGATTGGCAGTGTATGGAAAAGAAACGGTGTCTGTGATGCATTTGACTGTGTGTGGCAAAAAGCAAAAAAAAAAGATACCTGCAGTGCGATTGGCTGTGTGTGGCAAAAAGAAAAAAAAAATGCCCGCAGTGCGATTGGCTGTGTGTGAAAAATAAGTGTCTATGGTGCGATTCGCTGTGTGTGGCAAAAAGAAAAAAAGATGCCCGCAGTGCGATTGGCTGTGTGTGGCAAAAAATAAATATGCCCGCAGTGCGATTGGCTGTGTGTGGCAAAAAGAAAAAAAAAACATGCCCGCAGTGCGATTGGCTGTGTGTGGCAAAAATTAAAAAAAAGATGCCCGCAGTGCGATTGGCTGTGTGTGGAAAAAAAAGGATATCTGTGGTGTGATTGGCTGTGTGTGGCAAAAAGAAAAAAAACATGCCCGAAGTGCGATTGGCTGTGTGTGGCAAAAAGAAAAAACAAAAAAGATGCCCGCAGTGCGATTGGCTGTGTGTGGCAAAAAGCAAAGAAAAAAAGGATGCCCGCAGTGCAATTGGCTGTGTCTGGCAAAAAGAAAAAAAATACATGCCCGCAGTGCGATTGGCTGTGTGTGGCAAAAAGCAAAAAAAAAAGATACCTGCAGTGCGATTGGCTGTGTGTGGCAAAAAGAAAAAAAAAATGCCCGCAGTGCGATTGGCTGTGTGTGAAAAATAAGTGTCTATGGTGCGATTCGCTGTGTGTGGCAAAAAGAAAAAAAGATGCCCGCAGTGCGATTGGCTGTTTGTGAGGAAAAAAAGGATGACTGTGGTGCGATTGGCTGTGTGTGCCAAAAAGAACAAAAAACCTGCCCGCAGTGCGATTGGCTGTGTGTGGCAAAAAGGAAAAAAAAAAGATGCCCGCAGTGCGATTGGCAGTGTGTGGAAAAGAAAGGGTGTCTGTGATGCGATTGGCTGTGTGTGGCAAAAAGGAAAAAAAAAAGATGCCCACAGTGCGATTGGCTGTGCGGCAAAAAGAAAAAAAAGATGCCAGCAGTGCGATTGGCTGTGTGTGGCAAAAAGGAAAAAAAGAAAAACAGATGCCCGCAGTGCGATTGGCAGTGTGTGGAAAAGAAATGGTGTCTGTGATGCGATTGACTGTGTGTGGCAAAAAGCAAAAAAAAAAAAGATGCCCGCAGTGCGATTTGCTGTGTGTGGCAAAAAGCAAAAAAAAACATGCCCGCAGTGTGATTGGCTGTGTCTGGCAAAAAGGAAAAAAAGAAAAAAAGATGCCCGCAGTGCGATTGGCGTTGTGTGGAAAAGAAATGCTGTCTGTGATGCGATTGACTGTGTGTGTGGCAAAAAGCAAAAAAAAAAAAGATGCCTGCCGTGCGATTGGCTGTGTGTGGCAAAAAGGAAAAAAAAAACATGCACGCAGTGCGATTGGCTGTGTGTGGCAAAAAGAAAAAAAAAACATGCCCGCAGTGCGATTGGCTGTGTGTGGCAAAAAGAAAAAAAAGAATATGCCTGCAGTGCGATTGGCTGTGTGTGGCAAAAAGGAAAAAAAGAAAAAAAGATGCCCGCAGTGCGATTGGCAGTGTGTGGAAAAGAAATGGTGTCTGTGATGCGATTGACTGTGTGTGGCAAAAAGCAAAAAAAAAAAAAGATGCCCGCAGTGCGATTGGCTGTGTGTGGCAAAAAATAAATATGCAGGCAGTGCGATTGGCTGTGTGTGGCAAAAAGAAAAAAAAAGATGCCTGCAGTGCGATTGGCTGTGTGTGGAAAAAAAAGGATGTCTGTGGTGTGATTGGCTGTGTGTGGCAAAAAGAAAAAAAACATGCCCGCAGTGCGATTGGCTGTGTGTGGCAAAAAGAAAAAACAAAAAAGATGCCCGCAGTGCGATTGGCTGTGTGTGGCAAAAAGGAAAAAAAAAACATGCCCGCATTGCGATTGGCAGTGTGTGGAAAAGAAATGGTGTCTGTGATGCGATTGACTGTGTGTGGCAAAAAGCAAAAAAAAAAAAGATGCCCGCAGTGCGATTGGCTGTGTGTGGCAAAAAATAAATATGCCCGCAGTGCGATTGGCTGTGTGTGGCAAAAAGAAAAAAAAAACATGCCCGCAGTGCGATTGGCTGTGTGTGGCAAAAATAAAAAAAAAGATGCCCGCAGTGCGATTGGCTGTGTGTGGAAAAAAAAGGATGTCTGTGGTGCGATTGGCTGTGTGTGGCAAAAAGAAAAAAAACATGCCCGCAGTGCGATTGGCTGTGTGTGGCAAAAAGAAAAAACAAAAGAGATGCCCGCAGTGCGATTGGCTGTGTGTGGCAAAAAGCACAGAAAAAAAGGATGCCCGCAGTGCAATTGGCTGTGTCTGGCAAAAAGAAAAAAAATACATGCCCACAGTGCGATTGGCTGTGTGTGGCAAAAAGAAAAAAGAAAGACGCCCGCAATGCGATTGGCTGTGTGTGGCAAAAGAAAGGGTGTCTATGGTGCGATTGGCTGTGTGTGCCAAAAAGAAAAAAAAAAAAGATGCCCGCACTGCGATTGGCTGTGTGTGGCAAAAAGGAAAAAAAAAAAGATGCCCGCAGTGCGATTGGCAGTGTGTGGAAAAGAAAGGGTGTCTGTGATGCGATTGGCTGTGTGTGGCAAAAAGCAAAAAAAATAAAGATGCCCACAGTGCGATTGGCTGTGTGTGGCAAAAAGAAAAAAAGAAAAAACATGTCCGCAGTGCGATTGGCTGTGGGTGGCAAAAAGAAAAGAAAAAGATGCCCGCAGTGCGATTGGCTGTGTGTGGCAAAAAGAAAAAAAAAAACATGCCCGCAGTGCGATTGGCTGTGTGTGAAAAAAAAAGTGTCTATGGTGCGATTCGCTGTGTGTGGCAAAAAGAAAAAAAAGATGCCCGCAGTGCGATTGGTTGTTTGTGGAAAAAAAGGATGACTGTGGTGCGATTGGCTGTGTGTGGCAAAAAGAACAAAAAACCTGCCCGCAGTGCGATTGGCTGTGTGTGGCAAAAAGGAAAAAAAAAAAAAAAAAAAGATGCCCGCAGTGCGATTGGCAGTGTGTGGAAAAGAAAGGGTGTCTGTGATGCGATTGGCTGTGTGTGGAAAAAAGAAAAAAAAGATACCCGCAGTGCGATTGGCTGTGAGTGGGGGCAAAAAATGATGCCCACAGTGCGATTAGCTGTGTATGGAAACAAAGAATGTCTGTGGTGCGATTGGCTGTGTGTGGCAAAGAGAAAAAAAAGATGCCCGCAGTGCGATTGGCTGTGTGTGGCAAAAAAAATAAAAAAAAGATGCCCGCAGTGCGATTGGCAGTGTGTGGAAAAGAAAGGGTGTCTGTGATGCGATTGGCTGTGTGTGGCAAAAAGCAAAAAATAAATATGCCCGCAGTGCGATTGGCTGTTTGTGGGGAAAAAAAGGATGACTGTGGTGCGATTGGCTGTGTGTGGCAAAAAGAACAAAAAACCTGCCCGCAGTGCGATTGGCTGTGTGTGGCAAAAAGGAAAAAAAAAAAGATGCCCGCAGTGCGATTGGCTGTGTGTGGCAAAAAGAAAATAAAAAACATGCCCGCAGTGCGATTGGCTATGTGTGGCAAAAAGAACAAAAAAAAACATGCCCGCAGTGCGATTGGCTGTGGGTGGCAAAAAGAAAAAAAAAACATGCCCGCAGTGCGATTGGCTGTGTGTGGCAAAAAGAACAAAAAACCTGCCCGCAGTGCGATTGGCTGTGTGTGGCAAAAAGGAAAAAAAAAAAAAAAAAGATGCCCGCAGTGCGATTGGCAGTGTGTGGAAAAGAAAGGGTGTCTGTGATGCGATTGGCTGTGTGTGGAAAAAAGAAAAAAAAGATACCCGTAGTGCGATTGGCTGTGAGTGGGGGAAAAAAATGATGCCCACAGTGCGATTAGCTGTGTGTGGAAACAAAGAATGTCTGTGGTGCGATTGGCTGTGTGTGGCAAAAAGCAAAAAAAGAAAAACAGATGCCCGCAGTGCGATTGGCAGTGTGTGGCAAAAAGGAAAAAAAGAAAAACAGATGCCCGCAGTGCGATTGGCAGTGTGTGGAAAAGAAATGGTGTCTGTGATGCGATTGACTGTGTGTGGCAAAAAGCAAAAAAAAAAAGATGCCCGCAGTGCGATTGGCTGTGTGTGGCAAAAAGAAAAAAAAAAACATGCCCGCAGTGTGATTGGCTGTGTGTGGCAAAAAGGAAAAAAAGAAAAAAAGATGCCCGCAGTGCGATTGGCGTTGTGTGGAAAAGAAATGCTGTCTGTGATGCGATTGACTGTGTGTGTGTGTGAGGCAAAAAGCAAAAAAAAAAAAGATGCCCGCAGTGCGATTGGCTGTGTGTGGCAAAAAGGAAAAAAAAAACATGCACGCAGTGCGATTGGCTGTGTGTGGCAAAAAGAAAAAAAAGATGCCCGCAGTGCGATTTGCTGTGTGTGGCAAAAAGAAAAAAAAGAATATGCCCGTAGTGCGATTGGCTGTGTGTGGCAAAAAGGAAAAAAAGAAAAAAAGATGCCCGCAGTGCGATTGGCAGTGTGTGGAAAAGAAATGGTGTCTGTGATGCGATTGACTGTGTGTGGCAAAAAGCAAAAAGAAAAAAAGATGCCCGCAGTGCGATTGGCTGTGTGTGGCAAAAAGAAAAAAAAAACATGCCCGCAGTGCGATTGGCTGTGTGTGGCAAAAATTAAAAAAAAGATGCCCGCAGTGCGATTGGCTGTGTGTGGAAAAAAAAGGATATCTGTGGTGTGATTGGCTGTGTGTGGCAAAAAGAAAAAAAACATGCCCGAAGTGCGATTGGCTGTGTGTGGCAAAAAGAAAAAACAAAAAAGATGCCCGCAGTGCGATTGGCTGTGTGTGGCAAAAAGCAAAGAAAAAAAGGATGCCCGCAGTGCAATTGGCTGTGTCTGGCAAAAAGAAAAAAAATACATGCCCGCAGTGCGATTGGCTGTGTGTGGCAAAAAGAAAAAAGAAAGACGCCCGCAGTGCAATTGGCTGTGTGTGGCAAAAAAAAAAAACATGCCCGCAGTGCGATTGGCTGTGTGTGGCAAAAAGAAAAAAAAAAGATGCCCGCAGTGCGATTGGCTGTGTGTGGCAAAAAGAAAAAAGAAAGACGCCCGCAGTGCAATTGGCTGTGTGTGGCAAAAAAAAAAAAAACATGCCCGCAGTGCGATTGGCTGTGTGTGGCAAAAAGAAAAAAAAAAGATGCCCGCAGTGCGATTGGCAGTGTGTGGAAAAGAAAGGGTGTCTGTGATGCGATTGACTGTGTGTGGCAAAAAGCAAAAAAAAAGATGCCCGCAGTGCGATTGGCTGTGTGTGGCAAAAAGAAAAAAAAAGATGCCTGCAGTCCGATTGGCTGTGTGCGGCAAAAAGAAAAAAAAAAGATGCCCACAGTGCGATTGGCTGTGTGTGGCACAAAGAAAAAAAAAAGATGCCCGCAGTGCGATTGGCTGTGTGTGGCAAAAAGAAAAAAAAGATGCCTGCAGTGCGATTGGCTGTGTGTGGAAAAAAAAGGGTGTCTGTGGTGCGATTGGCTGTGTGTGGCAAAAAAAAAAAAACATGCCCGCAGTGCGATTGGCTGTGTGTGGCAAAAAGAAAAAAAAAAGATGCCCGCAGTGCGATTGGCAGTGTGTGGAAAAGAAAGGGTGTCTGTGATGCGATTGACTGTGTGTGGCAAAAAGCAAAAAAAAAGATGCCCGCTGTGCGATTGGCTGTGTGTGGCAAAAAGAAAAAAAAAGATGCCTGTAGTGCGATTGGCTGTGTGTGGCAAGAAGAAAAAAAAACATGCCCACAGTGCGATTGGCTGTGTGTGGCACAAAGAAAAAAAAAAGATGCCCGCAGTGCGATTGGCTGTGTGTGGCAAAAAGAAAAAAATAAAAAGATGCCCGCAGTGCGATTGGCTGTGTGTGGCAAAAAGAAAAAAAAAACATGCCCGCAGTGCGATTGGCTGTGTGTGGCAAAAAAAGTCTGTCTATGGTGAGATTGGCTGTGTGTGGCAAAAAGAAAATAAAGATGCCCGCAGTGCGATTGGCTGTGTGTGGCAAAAAGAAAAAAAAAAAGATGCCCGCAGTGCGATTGGCTGTGTGTGGCAAAAAGAAAAAAATAAAAAGATGCCCGCAGTGCGATTGGCTGTGTGTGGCAAAAAAAAAACAAAAACATGCCCGCACTGCAACTGGCTGTGTGTGGAAAAAAAAGTGTGTCTATGGTGCGATTGGCTGTGTGTGGCAAAAAGAAAAAAAAGATACCGGCAGTGCGATTGGCTGTGTGTGGGGGGAAAAAATGATGCCCGCAGTGCGATTAGCTGTGTGTGGAAACAAAGAATGTCTGTGGTGCGATTGGCTGTGTGGTGCAAAGAGAAAAAAAAGATGCCCGCAGTGCGATTGGCAGTGTGTGGAAAAGAAAGGGTGTCTGTGATGCGTTTGACTGTGTGTGGCAAAAAGCAAAAAAAAAAAGATACCCGCAGTGCGATTGGCTGTGTGTGGCAAAAAGAAAAAAAAGATGCCCGCAGTGCGATTGGTTGTTTGTGGAAAAAAAGGATGACTGTGGTGCGATTGGCTGTGTGTGGCAAAAAGAACAAAAAACCTGCCCGCAGTGCGATTGGCTGTGTGTGGCAAAAAGGAAAAAAAAAAAAAAAAAGATGCCCGCAGTGCGATTGGCAGTGTGTGGAAAAGAAAGGGTGTCTGTGATGCGATTGGCTGTGTGTGGAAAAAAGAAAAAAAAGATACCCGTAGTGCGATTGGCTGTGAGTGGGGGAAAAAAATGATGCCCACAGTGCGATTAGCTGTGTGTGGAAACAAAGAATGTCTGTGGTGCGATTGGCTGTGTGTGGCAAAAAGGAAAAAAAGAAAAACAGATGCCCGCAGTGCGATTGGCAGTGTGTGGCAAAAAGGAAAAAAAGAAAAACAGATGCCCGCAGTGCGATTGGCAGTGTGTGGAAAAGAAATGGTGTCTGTGATGCGATTGACTGTGTGTGGCAAAAAGCAAAAAAAAAAAGATGCCCGCAGTGCGATTGGCTGTGTGTGGCAAAAAGAAAAAAAAAAACATGCCCGCAGTGTGATTGGCTGTGTGTGGCAAAAAGGAAAAAAAGAAAAAAAGATGCCCGCAGTGCGATTGGCGTTGTGTGGAAAAGAAATGCTGTCTGTGATGCGATTGACTGTGTGTGTGTGTGAGGCAAAAAGCAAAAAAAAAAAAGATGCCCGCAGTGCGATTGGCTGTGTGTGGCAAAAAGGAAAAAAAAAACATGCACGCAGTGCGATTGGCTGTGTGTGGCAAAAAGAAAAAAAAGATGCCCGCAGTGCGATTTGCTGTGTGTGGCAAAAAGAAAAAAAAGAATATGCCCGTAGTGCGATTGGCTGTGTGTGGCAAAAAGGAAAAAAAGAAAAAAAGATGCCCGCAGTGCGATTGGCAGTGTGTGGAAAAGAAATGGTGTCTGTGATGCGATTGACTGTGTGTGGCAAAAAGCAAAAACAAAAAAAGATGCCCGCAGTGCGATTGGCTGTGTGTGGCAAAAAATAAATATGCCCGCAGTGCGATTGGCTGTGTGTGGCAAAAAGAAAAAAAAAACATGCCCGCAGTGCGATTGGCTGTGTGTGGCAAAAATTAAAAAAAAGATGCCCGCAGTGCGATTGGCTGTGTGTGGAAAAAAAAGGATATCTGTGGTGTGATTGGCTGTGTGTGGCAAAAAGAAAAAAAACATGCCCGAAGTGCGATTGGCTGTGTGTGGCAAAAAGAAAAAACAAAAAAGATGCCCGCAGTGCGATTGGCTGTGTGTGGCAAAAAGCAAAGAAAAAAAGGATGCCCGCAGTGCAATTGGCTGTGTCTGGCAAAAAGAAAAAAAATACATGCCCGCAGTGCGATTGGCTGTGTGTGGCAAAAAGAAAAAAGAAAGACGCCCGCAGTGCAATTGGCTGTGTGTGGCAAAAAAAAAAAACATGCCCGCAGTGCGATTGGCTGTGTGTGGCAAAAAGAAAAAAAAAAGATGCCCGCAGTGCGATTGGCTGTGTGTGGCAAAAAGAAAAAAGAAAGACGCCCGCAGTGCAATTGGCTGTGTGTGGCAAAAAAAAAAAAACATGCCCGCAGTGCGATTGGCTGTGTGTGGCAAAAAGAAAAAAAAAAAGATGCCCGCAGTGCGATTGGCAGTGTGTGGAAAAGAAAGGGTGTCTGTGATGCGATTGACTGTGTGTGGCAAAAAGCAAAAAAAAAGATGCCCGCAGTGCGATTGGCTGTGTGTGGCAAAAAGAAAAAAAAAGATGCCTGCAGTCCGATTGGCTGTGTGCGGCAAAAAGAAAAAAAAAAGATGCCCACAGTGCGATTGGCTGTGTGTGGCACAAAGAAAAAAAAAAGATGCCCGCAGTGCGATTGGCTGTGTGTGGCAAAAAGAAAAAAAAGATGCCTGCAGTGCGATTGGCTGTGTGTGGAAAAAAAAGGGTGTCTGTGGTGCGATTGGCTGTGTGTGGCAAAAAAAAACAAACATGCCCGCAGTGCGATTGGCTGTGTGTGGCAAAAAGAAAAAAAAAAGATGCCCGCAGTGCGATTGGCAGTGTGTGGAAAAGAAAGGGTGTCTGTGATGCGATTGACTGTGTGTGGCAAAAAGCAAAAAAAAAGATGCCCGCTGTGCGATTGGCTGTGTGTGGCAAAAAGAAAAAAAAAGATGCCTGTAGTGCGATTGGCTGTGTGTGGCAAGAAGAAAAAAAAACATGCCCACAGTGCGATTGGCTGTGTGTGGCACAAAGAAAAAAAAAAGATGCCCGCAGTGCGATTGGCTGTGTGTGGCAAGAAGGAAAAAAAACATGCCCGCACTGCGATTAGCTGTGTGACAAAAAAAAAAGATGCCCGCAGTGCGATTGGCTGTGTGTGGCAAAAAAAAGAAATGTGCTTGTGGTGCAATTGGCCATGTGTGTCGAAAAACAAAAAAAGATGCCCGCACTGCGATTCACTGTGTGTGGCAAAAAGATCATTTGGCTTTTATAACGGTCGCTAAAAGTAACGCTGCATGTTCTACTTTCATGCGTTGCAGCGTGTTTCTGGAGTGTGTTTTTTACTCTTGTAATGCCGCTGGGAGAGAGAAAAAAGTGATGTCATCGGTGTTACTACAGAAAATATGCTGTAAAGACGCTGCTCTCAACGCTGAAAAACGCAGCGTGTTTATAAACGTTTGTGTGGGAGTGGCCTAAAGTTGAAAAACAGCGAATGTTTCTTGGATGTGTTTTGAGACTTTTCCAGCTTTCTGGTTTCTTCACACATTGCAAATTCACTGGATTTTCTGCAGCTACAAGATTCGCACCAAATCCGTGCTAAATGGCGCAGGTTTTGATGTAGATTTGCCACGGATTTCAGCCCTTCATATGAAAGTGTGAACATGCCCAGTATGAATTGACCTGCTGTAGATGTAAAATCCGTGGCACGGGTCAATTTATGCTGCACTTTTTTTGCAGCCTGTGGATGGAATTTTTTGAAATCCTATCCATAACGCTCGTCCTGTAAGATGCTGCAGATGTTCTGCAGCATTTCTGTCCTGTGTGAACACACTCTAAGGGTGGCTTCACACGAGCGTGTGCGTGTGCCGTGCATAGGTGCGCACAAAAGTGCGTACCCATGTATGTGCACAAACACGCATGAATGCAGGTCTGTGCCCATTGCCTTCAATGGGGCTGCAACTGCTGCCGATGGCCCCATTGCAAGCAATGGGCTGCCAGCAACCCCTGCAGTGATTTTCAGGGAAGGGCTTTAAATATCCCCATAGCGCAGAGAGAGTTGGTGGGGCTAGAGAGTGGATAGAGCTATAGGGCTTCTCTCAGATTTCCCATAGCAAATATATAGAGGGTGGGGCTAGAGCGTGGATCCTCTAGCCCCACCCCCTCCACCCACGCTTTCTGGAAAGCCCTCCGGAAAGCCCCGTAACTCCACCCCCTCTGTATTCCTGCTATATGGAAATCCCTGGGGGAGAGAGTCCCCTACTGCTCTGAACTGCTGGGGAATTGCCCACCAGCAGAGCTGGAGGAATACCCCGCTGGTTACAGCAGGACATTTTAAAACATGCTGCCGAGAAGCACATTGTAAATGTCCTGTTGTAAATTCCTGTTAGTCCCCGCAGGGATTAAGGGAACCCTCAGGGAGTCTCCTCATCTCCGCGAGGACTAATAGGAGTTTACAGCAGTCATTTAAAATGTGTGTCTGGACAGCAGGTTTTAAATGTCCTGCATAAGCTCCTGCTCCCATAGGGGTCAATGGAAACTCCTGCACAGAGCACACCAAAAATAGGACAGGTCCTATGTTTGGTGCACACCGCAGAGCTGCATGTGACCTGCAGCATGTCCTATCTTTGTTAGGTGTGCGAACCGTTTTACTCAACTACATTCTTTGATGTGAGCCCTTCTATAGGAACCCATTGGTTATTTTAGAAGCGCTTTTTTTGCCCGCGCAAAAAATAAACACTTGCCTGACTCAGAAAAAGCCTTTAAATGAAATGTATAACCGGGTCACTAATGAATCACGTCAGCAAGGGGATTGGAATACCTAAGAGATGGTCTCTTGCCAGGAAAAACTGGGACAAGCCGGGAGGCGGCTAATTCTGACTAGGGGGCACAATTTTTTTCAAATTTTAAGGGGGATTTCCTTTTCAGGTAGACACCTTTTTTTCCCCAGCAAATTTGTAGTGTTCACCTGGTTCATATATTCCCTGTGACACAGAGGGACAACCAACAGCCAATGCATGGCTATTGGCTAATCATTTCATTGACAAATATAGGATCCACCTTTTAGCTCTCTTCACCGGGGTCATCAGCTGTCAAGTCCACAATACATAGGAATAGGAAAGGAACTACGGTATCCACCTATGTATTGTATCTACTATGGTGGACTAATAATTGTGGAAATGAATTGATCTCCCAACCACATGTAAGGTATGGGGCTGATGGATCGAGAACGTAGGATGTTAATGCTGATTTTCTGGTTGCATCGTCTTATTTGGTATTGTGATATAACCTGAAAAAGTTTTTGGCAGATTACTGAAGGCTCGTGGTTGTCATCTGGCAGAGAAGCTACTGGACGAGCCCCCACAGAAGATACTTTGGTGCAGATGGAGAAACAAGCAGGTATGTGAAATTATCCACTTATTGGTATGTAATAAACTATGGTAGGAGCTGGTGCTGTGCGCATGGCTGAACCACCAGGGAGCTCCAGTTACCGATGTGCTACAGAAGACTGGGAGCTCTAGCTATCAATATACCACAAAGGAATGGGAACTATATCACCAGGGCCTTTAAATGTCACCGGGTCGCCAGGGCCTCTGGATATTGCGGGGTCGCCAGGGCCACCAAAGACTGGGTGCTGGCAGTTATGCACTTGAGAATCTTAATGAGGTCATTCAAATCATTTGGGTTTCATTTTCTTGCAGCCTGGAAGAGTCATGAGGAAGAGGAAGGACCCCAACCCCAGCCTGAAGTTCTATGAGGGAAGAGAGCTGTCCAGATGCCATACAGATTCATCTTCCCTGTCAGATTGCAGCTGGAACAAGCGGAGGACATTGAGTGCCAGATTCGGAATCCTTATTTTCCCAGTTTTCAAAATAAAGATTTCAAAATAAAATGGAGTTTTAACATGTGCTGTTCAAGGTTTTTTTTGAAAGGGCAAAAAAAAGGGCCAACATTGAGGACTGTAGATGCAGTGGTCGGCTAAGGGAGGTTGATGCAGTAGATGAAAGACACATGCTTACTTCCCTTCCAAATCGGAAAATACCCAATAGTGCCATCGGCTCAGAACTAGTAGAGACCAGTGGGACCCAGGTACACCCATCTACTGTTCAGAGAAGTCTGGTCAGAAGTGATCTTCATGGATGAATTGTGGCCAAAAAGCCAAACCTTCCAAGTAGAAACAAGACCGAGCGACTCGACTATACAAAAAACATAGTGCAGCAGATGAAAAACACATCAGAGCACATTTACAAAAGAGCACATTTCCCACAGTGAAAAAGTACGCAGATGCCTGTAATTTCCTGGGACTGAGTCCCTTAGGACTATTTCAGACGACCTTATATCGGCTCGGTTTTCACGCCGAGCCGATATACGGTGTCCTTGTCTGCAGGGTGGCGAGGATAGAAGAGCCAGGAGCAGAAACTGAGCTCCCACCGCTTCCCTGCCCCTCACCACTATTTGCAATGGGAGGGGCGGGGGCGGAGCTAAGCACCGGGACTTAGCTGCGCCCCTGTCTCGCCCTCTCCTATTGCAAATAGTGGCAAGGGGCGGAGAGGGGGCAGGAGCTCAGTTCCTGCTCCTGGCTCTTCCATCCTCACCCCCCCTGCAGACAAGGACACCGTATACAATATATATACGGTTGTCTAAATAAGCCCTTAGGCAGAGATCCCTTCACATGTGCAATCCTCTGGTAAGTGTTATGCCCAAAAGTTTATAAACTCCTAGAGACCTAAGGATGTAGCAGAGCCAGTAGGGTGTAGCTGTGTTTTCTCCAGTCATGGTAAGATTACGGCAACTCGCAATGAATCTTGTGATCATCAAAAGAAAATCTGACTGCATTCTCATAAGTAATTGTTCAGTTCAGAAAATGGTGACTGCCCTGCACTGGTGCCAGGTTGGCATTACCCCCTCAGTATGTGTTGTACATGGTACCAGTAATGTCTTCTTTTGCCTTGACAGAATTTGCAGTCATGACTGATGTCCGCACGGCTCCAGGATCCAACCTCTCCGCCTGTGCCCCAACCTGCCACTGAGATCCAACCCCCCTCTCAGGACACAGGCACTACCGTCTCCTGGCCTGCACCCACACCCTCACCTCCGCTGTCCTTGGCCCCATCCAGCAATGTCTCTCAGCGTAGCGTCCAGACGTCGCTAGCGCCACAGTTTGAGCGCAAGCGCAAGTACGACGCCACGCACACGCACGCTCAAGCGTTAAACGTGCACATTGCAAAATTGATCAGCCTAGAGATGCTGCCGTATAGGCTTGTGGAAACAGAGGCTTTCAAAAGCATGATGGCGGCGGCGGCCCCGCGCTACTCGGTTCCCAGTCGCCACTACTTTTCCCGATGTGCCGTCCCAGGCCTGCACGACCACGTCTCCCGCAACATTGTACGCGCCCTCACCAACGCAGTTACTGCCAAGGTCCACTTATCAACAGACACGTGGACAAGCACAGGCGGGCAGGGCCACTATATCTCCCTGACGGCACATTGGGTGAATTTAGTGGAGGCTGGGACAGAGTCAGAGCCTGGGACCGCTCACGTCCTACCCACCCCCCGAATTGCGTGCCCCAGCTCGGTGGTGGTATCTGCGGGGGTGTATGCTTCCTCCACTAAACCACCCTCCTCCTCCTCCTACGCAACCTCTGTCTCGCAATCAAGATGTGTCAGCAGCAGCACGTCGCCAGCAGTCGGTGTCACGCGGCGTGGCAGCACAGCGGTGGGCAAGCGTCAGCAGGCCGTGCTGAAACTACTCAGCTTAGGAGAGAAGAGGCACACGGCCCACGAACTGCTGCAGGGTCTGACAGAGCAGACCGACCGCTGGCTTGCGCCGCTCAGCCTCCAACCGGGCATGGTCGTGTGTGACAACGGCCGTAAGCTGGTGGCGGCTCTGCAGCTCGGCAGCCTCACACACGTGCCATGCCTGGCCCATGTGTTTAATTTGGTGGTTCAGCGCTTTCTGAAAAGCTACCCCCACTTGTCATACCTGCTCAGAAAGGTGCACCAGCTCTGCGCACATTTCCGCAAATCACACATGCACGCTGCCACCCTGCGGACCCTGCAACATCGGTTTAATCTGCCAGTGCACCGACTGCTGTGCGACGTGCCCACACAGTGGAACTCTACGCTCCACATGTTGGCCAGACTCTATGAGCAGCGTAGAGCTATAGTGGAATACCAACTCCAACTTGCGCGGCGCAGTGGGAGTCAGCCTCCTCAATTATTTACAGAAGAGTGGGCCTGGTTGGCAGCCATCTGCCAGGTCCTTGGAAAGTTTGAGGAGTCTACCCAGATGGTGAGCGGCGATGCTGCAATCATTAGCGTCACCATTCCTCTGCTATGCATCTTGAGAAGTTCCCTGCAAAGCATAAAGGCAGACGCTTTGCGCTCGGAAACAGAGTCGGGGGAAGACAGTATGTCGCTGGATAGTCAGAGCACCCTCCTGTCTATATCTCAGCGCGTTCAGGAGGAGAAGGAGGAGCATGAGGAGGATGAGGAGGAGGGGGAAGAGACAGCTTAGCCCACTGCTGACGGTACCCATGCTGCTTGCCTGTCATCCTTTCAGCGTGTATGGCCTGAGGAGGAGGAGGAGGAGGATCCTGAAAGTGATCTTCCTAGTGAAGACAGCCATGTGTTGCGTACAGGTACCCTGGCACACATGGCTGACTTCATGTTAGGATGCCTTTCTCATGACCCTCGCGTTACACGCATTCTGGCCACTACGGATTACTGGGTGTACACACTGCTCGATCCACGGTATAAGGAGAGCCTTTGCACTCTCATTCCCGAAGAGGAAAGGGGTTCGAGAATGATGCTATACCACAGGGCGCTGGTGGACAAACTGATGGTAAACTTCCCATCCGACAGCGCTAGTGGCAGAAGGCGCAGTTCCGAGGGCCAGGTAGCAGGGGAGGCGCAGAGATCAGGCAGCATGTACAGCGCAGGCAGGGGAACATTCTCCAAGGCCTTTGCCAGCTTTATGGCTCCCCAGCAAGACTGTGTCACCGGTCCCCAGTCAAGGCTGAGTTGGCGGGAGCACTGTAAAAGGATGGTGAGGGAGTACGTAGCCGATTGCAGCACCGTCCTCGGTGACGCCTCTGCCCCCTACAACTACTGGGTGTCGAAGCTGGACACGTGGCCTGAACTCGCGCTGTATGCCCTGGAGGTGCTTGCTTGTCCTGCGGCTAGCGTCTTGTCAGAGAGTGTGTTTAGTGTGGCTGGGGGAATCATCACGGATAAGCGTACCCACCTGTCAACCGACAGTGCCGACAGGCTTACACTCATCAAGATGAACAAAGCCTGGATTTCCCCAGACTTCTCTTCTCCACCAGCGGACAGCAGCGATACCTAAGCAATACGTTGGCTGCACCCGTGGATGGAAGCATCGTTCTCTCTCACCATCCAAAACGGGGACATTTCTGCTTCATCAATCTGTGTATAATATTCATCCTCCTCCTCCTGAAACCTGACGTAATCACGCCGAACGGGCAATTTTTCTTAGGCCCACAAGGCTCAGTCATATAATTTTTGTAAGCAATTTTTATACGTTTCAATGCTCATTAAAGCGTTGAAACTTGCACCTGAACCAATTTTTATTTTAACTGGGCTGCCTCCAGGCCTAGTTACAAATTAAGCCACATTAACCAAAGCTATTAATGGGTTTCACCTTCCCTCTTGGTTGGGCATGGGCAATTTTTCTGACGTACATTAGTACTGTTGGTACACCAATTTTTTGGGTCCCTCGCCTACAGTATAATCCAATTAATTTTTTGCCCACCTGCATTAAAGCTGACGTTACATCAGCTCTGCTGGGCACTGCAATGGGATATTGCACACGGAGTTGTAACTGCATGTGTCCACTTCTAAAGAACCCTAGTCTGACTGGGGCATGCAGTGTGGGCCGAAACCCACCTGCATTAAAGGGGTTGTCCCGCGAAAGCAAGTGGGTCTATACACTTCTGTATGGCCATATTAATGCACTTTGTAATGTACATTGTGCATTAATTATGAGCCATACAGAAGTTATAAGAAATTTTTCACTTACCTGCTCCGTTGCTAGCGTCCTCGTTTCCATGGAGCCGCCTAATTTTCGGCGTCTAATGGCCAAATTAGACGCGCTTGCGCAGTCCGGGTCTTCTTCTTTTATCAATGGGGCTCCATGTAGCTCCGCCCCGTCACGTGCCGATTCCAGCCAATCAGGAGGCTGGAATCGGCAATGGACCGCACAGAAGCCCTGCGGTCCACCGAGGGAGAAGATCCCGGCGGCCATCTTCAGCAGGTAAGTAAGAAGTCACCGGAGCGCGGGGATTCAGGTAAGCGCTGTCCGGTGTTCTTTTTTAACCCCTGCATCGGGGTTGTCTCGCGCCGAACGGGGGGGGGGGGTTGAAAAAAAAAAACAACCCGTTTCGGCGTGGGACAACCCCTTTAAACATGACATTACCTCAGCTGTGATGGGCAATGCAATGGGATATATTTATGTACCGCCGTTGGCTTCCTGGCACCCACCCATGCTGTCGGCAGACGGCACACAGCAGAGCGGAGTAGACACTGGAGGAAGTAAGACGTGAGGGTCACTGCAGGAGCACGGCTCGCATCCCACTGTGAGAATTCCCGCAGCGGAATCCGACCCAGCACTCTGCATGAGGCCTGATCATCGCTCAGTGAATGGAGGTGTAGGCAGCTGGGGATCTTTCCGTCCCACGCGCCTCCATTCACAGTAAATATGCAGTAATTCATAAATGTCGGTGCATGCACGTACACTGAACGATAAGCGCCAAAATACTCACCAATGTACTACAACACCCAGACAGATGGAAATATCTAACAAGTTAGTACACACAAGGGATTGTATTTTGGCCAGAATACGTAAGCCCACAAAACCACGTTGTCTATATGGTGACAGGCAGGAACACACACTGAACTGGAAAATTCACACCTAATGTGTAAACACCTACATACAGACTTTGAACATGTCACTGTTCACACAAACAAAGAGACAAGGGAATCCTACCCAGAACCTCATGTGTGCAATAACACCAAAGCAGAACATGCATGATGCCAAGCTCCACAGTTCTGAGAGGGAATGATATAAATGACAAATGACTAGAACCCTCTAGTAAGAGGGGCTGGTATATATGTGCAACAGACCGATGGAGGTTGGCTAGCTGGAGCAATATACACCCAGCCAGCTCAATCATCCCACACTTCTGGAAACGTGCTGCTGGAAACCCGTAGCACTACAGGTCCCAGTAGCACAACATGACAGACGCATGCCGGTGTCAATATAGGTAATTCCTGCACTCCAGTATAGTAGTGCATTAGAAAGCCTATGAGGTTAGTATAGGCTGAGCCTCCTCGGCCACAGACCTGGAGGCTACATCCAAGCTTCTGGGTTCCATAGCAACCCACTGAGACCTCGTAATCACATTACGGGGGTCCAATGGGTGACAGAGGGAGCCCCCTTCCTTTTTCTGCTTCTTATATTCCGCGGTTACACTGCAACGTGCAAAGAGTTAAATAGCGTGTAACAAAAGGTATCTTCAGTCCCCACTGTTAGAACAAGTGCTCAGCCATTATCTGACAGCTGAGCACCCGCTCCCTCTGGCAGAAGAGACCTGCGATGGACTTCTAATGCAGCGCCATATTTCTACGGCGCTGAAGAGAAAAAAAACAGCTTTAAATGGCCGTATCTGGAAGCAGGAATGCTGCATAATTTGCCACATTCCACAGCATTTCCGCCAAGTATAAACATAACCTAAGTCAGCTTAAGGTATTCTGCAAAGTGGCATCAATAGTAATAGTGCTTGCCCTATATCAGCCCCAGTAGTAATATTGTCCCCCACAATGGCCTCAGTAGTAATATTGTCCCCCACAATGGCCTCAGTAGTAATATTGTCCCCTATATCAGCCCCAGGAGTAATAGTGACCTCCACAGTGGCTTCAGTAGCAATAATGTCACCTTTATTGGCCCCAGCAGTAACAGTAGCCTCCACAGTGGCCTCATTAGTAATACTGTCCTCTGTATCGACATCAGTAGTAATAGTGACCCCCACAGAGGCCTGAGTAGTAATACTGTCCCCTGTGTTGGCCTCAGTGGTAATAGTGACCCTCATAGTGGCGTCAGTAGTAAAAGTGTCCGCTACATCAGCCTCAGTAGTAATAGTGTCCCTTATATCAGCCCCAGTAATAATAGTGACCCCCGCAGTGGCTTCAGTAGTAATAATGTTATATATATATATATATATATATATATATATACCGTGTTTCCCCGAAAGTAAGACAGTGTCTTACTTTCTTTTTATCCCCAAAAGTTTTATCCCCGCCTCCAGAAAGCTAATACACAAGCCGTCAGCCAGTTACAGCCATTCAATGACAGCATTGAATGGCTGTGATTGGCTGAAGGCGCACGTGGCTTCAGCCAATCACACTATTCAATGACATCATTGAATGGGTGTGATTGGCTGAAGCCACGTGCGCCTTCAGCCAATCACAGCCATTCAATGATGTCATTGAATAGTGTGATTGGCTGAAGCCACGTGCGCCTTCAGCCAATCACAGCCATTCTGTAACTGGCTGACGGCGTGTGTATTACCTTTCTGGAGGCGGGGATTTCAAGCCCCCGCATTCAGAAAGCTATGCTGCGCCGGGGACGAGGAGCGAGCGACATCCTGCCGGAGCGCGACGGAACGCCGGGGGAGGTGAGTAATGATTTTTTTTTTCTACGGTATGTCTTACTTTCGGGGTACGGCTTACATTGGCCGACCCCCCTGACACCCCCGATACGTCTTACTATCGGGGAAACACGGTATATATATATATATATTGGCCTCAGCAGTAACGGTAACCCGCACAGTGGCCTCAGTAGTAATACTGTCCTCTATATTGACATCAGTAGTAATAGTGACCTCCACAGAGGCCTGAGTAGTAATACTGTCCCCTCTACTGTCGCGCTTAGTAATAACAGTGACCCTCAGTGGCCTCAGAAGTAATACTGTCCCCTCTATTGGCCTCAGTAATAATAGTGACCCTCAGTGGCCTCAGTAGTAATACTGTCCCCTGTATTGGTCTCAGTAATAATAGTGACTCCCCACAGTGGCCTCAGTAATAACAGTGACCCGCACAGAGGCCTCAATAGTAATACTATTACTGCTGGGGCTGATACAGGGGACACAATGACTAATGAGAATGTTTAGAATTTTAAGAATCATAAGATTTTTTGGTGACCTTTAAAAAAGAAAAGAATTGGTCACTAATTGTATTTTTAAAAAAAATCCCTAAAATGCTATATTTTCATACTGATCATCAGCCCAATTTTTCCTGTTCTGTACGGAAAACTTTTCAGCAGTCACTATTATCACAGGCAGGATTGCAATGAAAGGTAACACCTACAATACATGTAGATAAAACAGGGTGTACCATTTAAAATAGGTAATGGTCACAGCTCACCTCTTCCCCCTCCCTGCGAAATTACCTTTGAACATATCAAAGCACATGTCTAGAACAGTCTCCCATAGAAGCAATGAGTCCCCTTCTGTCCGTTGTGTAAATGATCCATGAGGCTGCTGTAAAGAGTATCTCTAAATGCTGTTGAATGCAGAATGGGCACCCCCATAGTCATGCACTGATAATAGAATTGAAGAAAAATCTACAAATTGGAAAATAAAAACAGATTACAAAAATAAAATGTGCTATTACCGGGTTTTAATTAGTAAAACCCTTTAAGGAACAGGCTATTATGCACCTTAGGGACTGGACACTTTTTAAGGAATTTACCCATGTGCTGGTTTTACTGCCCTATTGTTTTTCCTTCAGCTACCAACATAATTTTTCCCCTGACATACAGGGCTATTTTTATATCTTTTTTCAATGACTTTTTTTTCAATTTTTTTTTTGTTTTATTGGCGGTAAAAATCTAAAAAAAATGATTTTTTGAAATTTATACCTGTTTTTTTCTTAGTATATTTACGCTTAAATAAAGTACAGGAATGGGTTCCTCATTTTGTTTTGGATGTTTAGATATATATTTTTTGTATAGCTTCGGATTACAGGATGCATACGATGACGGTTTGGGTTGGTGTCGGCTTTGGGTCATTTTCTTTTTTACGTGTATAATTTTATTGTATTGTTTTGTTCTTTTACCAATTTTTAAAATAATTTTTGTTTACTATCTATGATAGCCATGACGTCGTTTTCACGACCGGCGGATATATGCTACCATCTGAGCTGTCTTCCACTTTCCCTCCCCCTCCCCGACTCACTGCCTCTCCTCTCCTCCGGCTGTTTGCAATGGCTGTGGAGAACAGGTGGGGAGGGGGCAGCAGCTTAGCTCCACCTCCGTCTCACCCCTCCCATTGCAAACAGTCAGAAGGGAGTAGAGATGTAGAGAGCTGTTGAGAGGGAGGAAAAGAAGAAGAAAGCTCAAATGGTAGTGTATATCGCCGGCCGTGAAAACGGCGGCCGATATACGCTCCTGTGAATTTTTTTTGCTCGTACCAATGGTAAAGATTAAAAATATTGCAGCAGGTTCTATTTTGAGTGATTTTGTTCAAGAATGCCCACTATTTTCTGTGGGTGCATGAAAAAAAGGCCTCTGGCTTCCATGACACCTGGACGGCTCCAGCTACGATTGTCAGAGCAGAGGCGTATTCTAAAGTGATAATGCGCTAAAGGTCAGTTTATTTGACGGTCACTTACCTTGCAACCTTTGCATCACATTTGCGATGTCCCTGGTGCTTCTGTTCGCGAGCCGTGAGGTGGCCATGTTGACTCTTCAGGGTATCCTTAGCTATAGGAATGTTGACTCCAAGTTTAGCTCTTAAGATGTCACACAATATCTTGCACGGCTCTCCTGAAGCATGCTCTACCTCCTATTCCCACTAGGCGGCTGATGCTTGAGTCGCTGGCACCAAAACAACAGCAGACCACTCACGACTGCGCTGCCGCTTTCAATCTCTTCTCATGGGTCCTGTCCTTAAGCTGCCTGAAAAGACACAGAGGTAGGATTTAGAAGAGACTTGCATGCTTTCTTGCAATGCTAAAACCTGTAAATCTCATTAGCAATTCTGACAAAGATTGGCAGGCCAGGATATGCAGTATTATTTGTGCCAAGCAGACAGTTACTGTTGAAAGCGCATTTCCTGCAGCCGCGGTGTATAGAGTGAAATATCCGTAAATATAGTCATCCGTGTGAGCGATGCGCCAGTACTTTATATATCGAAGACGTAACTGCTACCTAGTACTATCCAAGATGCTTCTAATATACTCTAACCCCGGACTTGTACGAAAGGCAACAAAACCATCAGCAAGAACACTATAAACGTTCTAAACAGGTAAATGCTGTATAATGGGTTTAATCATTTCAAGCCTAATGCCCTCTAAGATGATTAAATACTGCAAATATATATACACCGAGGGTGTGAGAGCAGTGATCCCCGTAGAGGGACTGTCCATATAGCTGCTGTATGATCCGCGCCGGGAAAAGTCATTCTACACGCCAATATCCCGGTCTTCTGCTGTGTTAGGGCATGTAAGGGGTGTAAAAGACATTAAAGACCTCTGTGCAGGAAGATATGGGTAACTTCTAAGATATGATTAAAGGGAATGTCCTAGGGATAAAGAATAAGCATCTGATTGGCAAGGGTCTGACTGCATGGATCCCAACGATAAAGAAATCAGGAACTTTCACATGTCCATGAATGTTCGGACCGGTGGTCATGCGTGTGCACTACCTCTCCATTCATGACAGCCAAAGATACTAGAGCGATTGGCTTGTCGATGTGACTACCACAGCCATGTGACCACTACAACCAATCACTGGCCTCGCTAGCATGTATGGCACATGTCTACTGAGGCCTCGGATTGGCTGAGGTTGTTAACCAGAAGTATAGTGCATCACTGCACCAGGAGAATAAAGAATGGCTGGGACCCCAGGAGCATCGGCACCAGAGTGCTGGGTGATTTAACGGAAGTGTAATGATTGCTATTTTTATAACATTTTACTGTTAGCTTTATTTCTTAAACTCTTGGACAATCCCTTTAAGAGACTGCAAAAGTGAAATTGACCAAACATAAACCCCTGACTATAATCCCTGTGGATGCCATAGAAGGTGGCTCCCGGCTCCGGATCCTTCTGTATGTGTGTCGCTCTATAAGACCAATTTCTGCATTGGCAGCACAACCCATAAATACATGACATTACCGGGCATCAGAGCAGCCGGATCAGGGCTGATCACTATTGATTTCTATTAAAAAAAAAGGGATGGTCTACCGAAGACAGATGTTTTAAAATTGAACACCTTCACCATAAAGGGCGTATATATACGCCCTCCTGGGGAAGGTTTGTGTGGAGCGGGACTGGGAGCCAATTTTACTCCAGAGATGGTGAATACCGACTATTTTTGACAGCTGATAATTCACCACAACTGCCATGATCAGCGTGAGCGCTAACACCGATGGTTAACCCTATAAATATCCAATCGGAGATTGAGAGTCCCGAACGGCGCCCTCGTGATGAGATTGCGAGGTGCTGTTCGCTTGTCATGGCAGCCCAAGGCCTTTTGAAGCCCTCAGGGCTCCCTGTGGCCCGTCATAATAGAATGCTGATAAAAATACCATATACAGCAATAAGTATTCCATCAAATGTTAAAGTCGATTAAACAACCTCAAGTTCAAGTACCCTAAGGGGACAAAAAAAAATTTATTGTAAAAAACATACTAAAAGTTAAAAAAAAAACAACTTTTCTTGTATTTATAATTAAAAAATACAAGCAAAAAAACCCCCCAAATATATTTGGTACCGCCGCTAATGTAAAAGTCTGATCTAAAAAATAATGCATTATCTATCCTGCAGGGTGGACGCGGTCAGAAAAAAGAAATTACACAATGCCACAATTGCGCCTTTTTGGTCACTCTATGTCCAAGAAAAATCACTCTGCATTTCATCTAACATTTTATTTTCTTGTGTGAATGCACTGGGGAATAAACCTTTTAACAGATTTGCTTTCTCCCCATCACCCTCTACCATTCTTACAGGGCCTACACATTCCATTTTAATCTGTTTATATACTGTTTATAGGAGAAGGGGCTAATAGATCCATTTTGGTGCACAGATGAATTATTGATTTACTTGTACTTGTAACACATAATCGTGTTATTACTAGTTGGGAATATTACCAGACTTGGCAGTCCTGGAGGTCACTGTTTGGCCTCAACCCATTAGTCCAGCCGTGAATCAACTCATCCACTCGCTGACGATTTGTGTCAGTGGTCGCAGCTGATGGTCTCCCACTGTGTGGTTTGTCTTCAGTGCTGGTTTCACCTTCTGTAAACCTCTTCATCCACCTGTGAACATTCCTCTTGTCAATGGTGTCATTCTGCAGCCTTTTGTGGATGTCGGACAGCCTTCATCCTTCCTTCATCAAGAACTCTATGACAGCACGTTGTTTCTGTTTGGAATCCATTACTGACCTGCAAGGAAGAACAAGATTCTGAAGGCCCCGTATAGAGGAAGAGTCCCTCCAACTACATGTGCAAGTTGAACAATCTACATCAATTAATAAAGAATTTATGACCACTTCTGCACTTTCGGTACAGCCCGCAGATATATATACGTTTTTTTTTCTTTACTAATTTTAATAATAAAATGTCTTCTTTAATAATATAGTATTTTCTGTTGCCGTCTTCTCACCGCCATAACCTTTTTATCTCTTAAAAAGCCGAGTCACAAGTATAGATCCGTGACGGGAGGTGAAACTTTTTAAAAATCTTTTACGTGATCGCCGTTATCCATTGGATAGCAGCGACCATGTGACCAAGGACCACGGCCCCCTGTGGCATCTCCAGACTCTCGGCAACGTTTCGTAGCCAAGAGCGGGGGGATTTTATATTATCCCGGCTTTTGTGCATGCGCCCGCTATTTTGGCGACAGGCACGTCCGCAACAGCCAGGGTAAGGTCCACATATAAATCCGAGGGCCGATCGTAATCTCATCTCCCCTCACGGACATAATCCATGATGGGAGAGGTTTTCTTTTACACCTTTTTTAAACTTTTACATGGTCGCTGTTATCCATTGGATAACAGCAATGAAGTGACCGGGAACCACATACAGCAGCTTCCGGTGACAGCTCTGTGCTTTTGACTACTCATACTATGATCATGGGTTATTCGGGCGATACTGGCGATCGTGTAACTGTGGGAAGGGGGCTTCCTGCGGCCCCCCCATGACAGCTCCAGGTTGTCGGTTATCTCCGGGAGCTGGCAGCCAGGAACTGCGATGTCCAGAGCCTGCAGGGCTTTAATCCCCAGAGGAAGCATGTTTTTACGTCCCCGGGAATTACAGCTCACTTAGGCAGGACGTAAAAACACTATGGAGTGGTCAGATTAGCATTAATTGTGAAAACATGTCTCTAAAAATTACCAAAGAAGTATTTTAGTCAACTTAACTTCCTGGCAGAGGATAGGATAGGAATTCTTCACTTTCACCCCAAAACATTCATAGCCACAGTGTTGTAAAAGTGCTTGGGCTTCGCTATCGCGTTTCAAGTCATACAGGTGTCACACGGGTGTATTATTATTGTGCATGCGCACTTCTCCTATATGCAGCTCGTGATGTCGTTAGCCCATTGACTTGTATTGGATCGCTCACATCTGCGGGTTTTCACACGTGTATTACTGGTGCAGAGAATAAATCCACAGCATGTTCTATCTGGACGTGTATTACGTGTGCGTGGGGATTGGCGGGCGCAGCGAGTATGAATGTCACTGTGTGAGCCCGGCCATATACTCAGCATACATAAAGGGGTCGTATGACATTAAAACACGGACAGCGCAACGGCTTTCTTAGGCTGGGTTCGCACAGGGCGGATTTCTCAGAATTGTTGTCCACACGGGACAGCGAATCCGTCGCGGCAAAGCCGGCAAAAGCCGGTGCTGCGGCGCGGATTCGCTGGCCAGGCCGCTTCAAAACCTGCGGCACAGTGCCGCGGGTTTTGAAGCAGCGCTTTTCCCGGAGGAAATCTCACGCATGTGAGAACCCAGCCTTACATTACAGGACCCTGAGGGGCGGAATACGGCAGGATTACTTCATGTCCCTAAACTGTTGATCTAATTCCATGCTAGTCATCATACCCGCTCAGCTCCATGCCAGCCCTCACACCCCCCTCACCTCCATGCCAGCCCTCATATCGCCCTCACGTCCATGCCAGCCCTCATAGCCCCCTCACCTCCATGCCAGCCTTCATACCCCCTCTCATCTCCATGCCAGTCCTCACAGACACCTGAACTCCATGCCAGCCCTCCTACCCCCTCACCTCCATGCCAGCCCTCATACTCCTCTCACCTCCATGCGAGCCCTCATACCCCCCTCACCTCCATGCCAGCCCTCATACCCCCCTCACCTCCATGCGAGCCCTCATACCCCCCTCACCTCCATGCCAGCCCTCATACACCCTCACCTCCATGCCATCCCTCACACCCCCCTCACCTCCATGCCAGCCCTCATACCCCTCTCACCTCCATGCCAGCCCTCATACTCCCCTCACCTCCATTCCAGCCCTCATATTCCCCTCCCCTCTCTGACAGCCCTCACACCCCCTCGTGCAGGGCTTCCCTCCGCAGCCTCCTCTCCTCAGGCAGCCTTGTGTTGTGGCTGACAGTCCTGCTCCTTGGTAACCAAGTACAACAACTAGTCCGGGCTGCATGCTGACTAGACCAACTTGTTACCCCCGTGCCGTACAGCTGACATGTCCTCCCGACCCCCATGCACACATACAGTATATACACACAGCAGTCTGTCTGTCTGTCGGGATATACAAGATATCACTGGCGTACATATAGGGGGTGCTGGGGGTGCGGTTGCGACCCGGCCCCTGAGCCCCAGGGGGCCCACGGGGCTTACTTTGCAGTCAGTCAGGCGACACTGACTGACTGCACTTACTTTCACTATGGTCTCTGCGCAGGCAGGAAGCCTCTCCGGGCACATCGGCGCTCCTCCCAGGACCTCCGCTCAGACCCCTCCCCCATCTGGTTCTCCAGCACAGAGATCATCAGAGGGGAGGAGTCTGAGCGGAGTTCCTGGGAGGAAACGCCGATGTGCAAGAGGGGCTGCCTGCGCAGAGACCATAGTGAAAGTAAGTGCAGTCAGTGAGAGGGAACGTCCTCGGTATGATTAAGAGGGGGGAGGGGAGTGAGGGGTGTTCTGTGTGTGATGGTGAGTGGGGGAAACGAGGGGTGTTCTGTGTGATGGGGAGTGGGGGTGAGTGAGGGGGGTTCTGTGTGATGGGAGTGGGGGTGAGTGAGGGTTGTTTTGTGTGATGGGGAGTGGGGGTAAGTGAGGGGGGTTCTGTGTGATGGGGAGTGGGGGTAAGTGAGGGGGGTTCTGTGTGATGGTGAGTGGGGGAAACGAGGGGGGTTCTGTGTGATAGGGAGTGGGGGAAACGAGGGGGGTTCTGTGTGATAGGGACTGGGGGGGCGAGGGGGGTTCTGTGTGATGGGGAGTGGGGGTGAGTGAGGGGGGTTCTGTGTGATGGGGAGTGGGGGTGAGTGAGGGGGGTTCTGTGTGATGGGGAGTGGGGGGTGAGTGAGGGGGGTTCTGTGTGATGGGGAGTGGGGGTGAGTGAGGGGGGTTCTGTGTGATGGGGAGGGGGGGTGAGTGAGGGGGGTTCTGTGTGATGGGGAGTGGGGGTGAGTGAGGGGGGTTCTGTGTGATGGGGAGGGGGGGTGAGTGAGGGGGGTTCTGTGTGATGGGGAGTGGGGGTGAGTGAGGGGGGTTCTGTGTGTGATGGTGAGTGGGGGAAACGAGGGGGGTTCTGTGTGATGGGGAGTGGGAGGGCGAGGGGGGTTCTGTGTGATGGGGAGTGGGGGTGAGTGAGGGGGGTTCTGTGTGATGGTGAGTGAGGGGGGTTCTGTGTGATGGTGAGTGAGGGGGGTTCTGTGTGATGGTGAGTGAGGGGGGTTCTGTGTGATGGTGAGTGAGGGGGGTTCTGTGTGATGGTGAGTGAGGGGGGTTCTGTGTGATGGGGAGTGAGGGGGGTTCTGTGTGATGGGGAGTGAGGGGGGTTCTGTGTGATGGGGAGTGAGGGGGGTTCTGTGTGATGGGGAGTGAGTGAGGGGGGTTCTGTGTGATGGGGAGTGAGGGGGGTTCTGTGTGAGGGGGAGTGAGGGGGGTTCTGTGTGATGGGGAGTGGGGGGGGTTCTGTGTGATGGGGAGTGGGGGTGAGTGAGGGGGGTTCTGTGTGATGGGGAGTGGGGGTGAGTGAGGGGGGTTCTGTGTGATGGGGAGTGGGGGTGAGTGAGGGGGGTTCTGTGTGATGGGGAGTGGGGGTGAGTGAGGGGGGTTCTGTGTGATGGGGAGTGGGGGTGAGTGAGGGGGGTTCTGTGTGATGGGGAGTGGGGGTGAGTGAGGGGGGTTCTGTGTGAGGGGGGTTCTGTGTGATGGGGAGTGGGGGTGAGTGAGGGGGGTTCTGTGTGATGGGGAGTGGGGGTGAGTGAGGGGGGTTCTGTGTGATGGGGAGTGGGGGTGAGTGAGGGGGGTTCTGTGTGATGGGGAGTGGGGGTGAGTGAGGGGGGTTCTGTGTGATGGGGAGTGGGGGTGAGTGAGGGGGGTTCTGTGTGATGGGGAGTGGGGGTGAGTGAGGGGGGTTCTGCGAGCCGGCACCTGACTTCACTATTAGAGGTATGCTAGAACCGAGCCGCTGTATTGGTGACTGAGGGCTCAATGCCACAGCTGTAAGCCTACAACACTGTGGGAGACCACCGGCATCTCACACATTTCCCAACTATGCACGCTGCCGGCAGGGACCACATATGGCCTTGTGTAGCACTGCACATGCACAGGGGGATTCTTTTTTTAATTCCCCACTCTGTTTAGAGTGACAATGCGTATGAAAACAATGTAATGTGTATGGGCAGTGTATCATACAAGTGTACAGGGCTCACGTTACGTGGTACGCAGAGAAAGAGAGCATGCTGGGATTACCACGTGTGCATAATACGTGGTGAAAACCTGGTCGTGGACATGAGCCCTAACATGTGATAAAAGTTAGCTCATGCTGTCTCCAATGTATGTGTGCCTGTATTATGTATGTGTATATAGAATTATTTTTTTCTTTCCTGAGGAAGCAAAGCGTGCCTTGAGGCTTGTGTTCTGGATGTTTTAAAAATCTAAAACCCCTGATTACTAATGATCCATTGATGGGTCATTAAAAAAAACAGTAATGTAGCTAAAAGTGATATACAAGGAGTAGCTGTGAAAAGGAGTGGTGGGTGGACGGGTCTGGAAGGGGGCCCCAAGCTAAACTTTTGCACCCGGGCCCATGAGCCTCTAGCTACGCCCCTGCACGATATATCACAGCTCATCCTCCCGTCTCCCCCGACTCACCGTGTTCCCCGCCAGTGATGACTGCCGCATCCTCCTGTCAGCAGCCCGGCTCCCATCACCGGAGTAATGTCCTCCGTCCGAGACTGTAGCACTGAGGCGGAGAGTGAGGCAGCCGAGGAGGAGGGCTCTGCTCTGTCACCAGCCTGGAGGATGTCACGACAGGGGCCGTCTACAGAATACATGTCCCGACAGACGGCTGCAGTCCCCTTCCCACGGCCGTTCACACACTGCGGCAGCGGCCCCCATTCTGTAGGGAAGCAGCTGGTGGCCCTATTGGGGCAGATGAAGAAGCCATGGCTGGTGGCTGAGGGTTCTGCGATGGCTGTTACCTCACAGCCTGTCTCAGGGCTAGTCACACATCCGTATGTTTACAGCGTATTACATGGGATCTGTACGCCGTGCGATACGCGGTAACTCAACATCACTTACATTGCTGTACGCTTATCAGAAGGAACTGCGTAATACACAAGCACCATTAATACGTGAGTTAGAGCCCATTATTCTCTATTGCCAAGCATATATACGCGTATGTATATACAATTACATGCATACGGGCGGGGGGGTATACGCATCATCACTAAGGGGAGTATAAAAAGACACAGGTGTGCTGCGCATGGCGGGGTGCGTGAGTACACAGTCATGTGCAGTAGGATTTTGCCGCCATATGCAGGGTCACAGCCGGCTCCACGCTGCGCTTTACACTTTTGGCCGTGTGAGCCCGGCCTTAGAGCTTCTTCACACGACCATATGCAGAAAAACACTCGCCGCAGCGCATTATAGTGAATTAAGTATATTTGCGCTCGTGTTTGCGTGTAGTTCTGTACTTTGTGCGAACGCAGGGCCAGGTCACACGACACACCCCTCCGTGGATTAAAAAACCATTTAGCTTTAAAAGCTCCAGATGTGTTGTATTCCCCGTGTTTTGCGCAGTGTTTCACGCTCCCTCTTGCGTATTTGCGCTCCTCCCATAGACTTCTCTGGGGGACTTTGCTGCACAAACCACAGGAAAATACAACAGTTCCTACTTTTGTCCAAGTACGCAAAATCCTCGTGCAAAACGCACTCATCGGAGTAAATACATTGACGTTCTATTACACCTTTGCTTTAGGTACGCAAAAGCATGCGCAAATATGGTCATTATGTTGGCCATCGCTCCCGGGCCTGGCGTCAGCTGAAGGTCTCCCTCTCTTCCCTCAGGCGGCTGCAGCCTATCGGCCATGCTGGGGCCAAATGTATGAGCCCCCCAGGCAGGGCATCCCTCTCCAGGTAGTCGGAATAATGACAGCCCAGTTCCCTAAGGGCTCATGTCCACGGGCAAAAGAAGAATTAAAATCCGCAGCGGATTTTAACTCTTCTCCTGCCCGCGGATCCGCGTCCCATAGGGATGCATTGACCACCCGTGGGTAGATAAATACCCGCAGATCGTCAATAAAAGGGATTTTAAAAAAAATGAAGCATGAAAAAATCTGGACCATGCTCCATTTTCGTGCGGGTCTCCCGCGGGGACGGCTCCCGCGGGCTTCTATTGAAGCCTATGGAAGCCGTCCGGATCCGCGGGAGACCTAAAATAGGAATTTAAAAGAATTTACCCATCCGGAGCGGACCGGGAAGGTCTTCTATTCCTCACGGCCGGATCTTTCTTGCTTCGGCTCGGCGGATGTGCCCGGCGCATGCGCGCAGCACGCCGGCGACGTGCCGAGTTCATCCGCCGGCCGAAAAAGGAGATCCGGCCGTGAGGAAGAGAAGACTTTCCCGAACCGCTCCGGATGGGTAAATTCTTTTAAATTCCTATTTTCAGCGCTCATGTCCGCGGGGCAGGAGGGACCCGCTGCAGATTCTCCATGGAGAATCCGTAGCGGGCCTAATTTTCCCCGTGGACATGAGGCCTAAGGGCTCATGTCCACGGGCAAAAGAATTAAAATCCGCAGCAGATTTTAACTCTTCTGCACGCGGATCCGCACCCCATAGGGATGCATTGACCACCCGCGGGGTAGATAAATAACCGCGGATGGTCAATAAAAGTGATTTAAAAAAAAAATGGAGCATGAAAAAATCTGGACCATGCTCCATTTTCATGCCAGTCTCCCGCGGGGACGGCTCCCGCGGGCTTCTATTGAAGCCTATGGAAGCCGTCCGGATCCGCGGGAAACAAAAATCAGATTTTACTCACCCGCTCCGTTTCTTCTCTTCGCCGCCGCGTCATCTTCTCTCAGTCGCGGCCGGATCATTTTGCTTCGGGACGGCGCATGCGCGGGGCACGTCACCGACATCATCCTGCGCATCCGCCGGGCCGAAGAAAGAAGATCCGGCCGCGACGCAGAGAAGATGACGCCGCGGCGAAGGAAGTATCCGGAGCGTGCGGGAGGTGAGTTAATTCTGATTTATTCTGATTTTCAGCGCTCATGTCCGCGGGGCAGGAGGGACCCGCTGCAGATTCTCCATGGAGAATCCGTAGCGGGCCTGATTTTCCCCGTGGACATGAGGCCTAAAGGTGCCTACAGGCGGAGCGATTATCGTTCAAACAAGCGAAAGTGAATAAAAATCGTTCAGTCTAAAAGCGAGCCAACGACTGGACGACAAACGATATTCATTCGCGTTTCATTCATTTTCTGCAGGCATATACGCCACCATCGGCTCCTTCACTTATTGTTCCGTTTATACAGACTGAATGATTCAACAATGGATCTGCCTGTCTAAACAGAGAGCACAAGTGAACGAGGCCGCGGTGACGCCATTCGCCCGGTCGAACAATAATATAATCGGCTCGTCTAAAAGGACCTGAAGACAACTTTATATTGAACAACCCGATAGCTAGGTTCAGTCTCCGGGGGACGGAGGTTGCAATTAGTTACAAACCCGCAACTAAAGAATAAGGCCAGTTTCACACGGCTGATAAGATCGGGTGAGATTTCTGCGTTGCGAGACGCACAAACATGAATCCCATTCATTTTAATAGGTTCATACACATGAGAGATATTATCCCACATGGCAGCACGGTGCTATGTGAGAAACAGATCGCAGCATGTTCTATCTGGCTGCGATATCGCCCATTGCTTATTGAAAGCAATGGGAGAACTCGGTCATCCTCCATTACAGCAGCGGCAGGAGATTCCTTCATCCTCTCGGGGAATCCCTTAAGATGTGGTGGGGAAATCCCTTCAGCCCTGACTGGGGTGAAGCGATTCCCTGCGGGGATGAAGGAATCCCCTGCTGCTGCTGTCACAGAGAATCTCCCAGAGTTCTCCCACTGCTTTCAATGGGGCTGGCGCTGCTGCCACATGAAAATGCCTCACATCCACAGGTCTTTCACGTGACCTTCTGTAACTAGTGCTGCTTAGAGTATATACAAGATTACTACTTGTACCCATTAGGCCGTGTTCACATGGTTGGACCTCCTGTAACTAGTGCTGCATAGAGTATATACAAGATTACTACTTGTACCCATTAGGCCGTGTTCACATGGTTGGACCTCCTGTAACTAGTGCTGCAAAGAGTATATACAAGACTAGCTGATATACCTGGCTTTGCCCGAGTTAATTTGGTACTGGTGTTTATCTGGTGTTCACACGGAAAATCTTACGAAGTCGTGGTTACTTTAGAGATACTGAAGAAAAACATATGTTCACCATTTTGCATAGTTCTCTGCGTTACCCAGGAAACACCACGTGGAGGAAACCATGCAACGTTTCCTTTATATAAAATGTCATCAGGAAGTGAGAGAATTAGATTACATACATAAAATTTGGACACTAATTCTTTTGCGCTTAGAATTGGCTAATCGAGTTGGGACCCATTAACTTTTCATATTTATGACACAATCAATGCTTGTGTCAAATTTCATGTTTTTATGACATTGGGAAGTGAGAGATTTTCATTATCTACGTAACATTTGGACGCTAATTCTTTTGCACATAGAATTGAATAATGGTGTTGGGACCCATTAGCTTTTCCTGTTTATGACATAATCAATGCTCGTGCCAAATTTCCCATTTCTATGACACCGGAAAGTGAAAAAATTACATTCCGCACGAAAAATTTTGAAGCCAATTCTTTTGCGCTAGAATTGAATAATCGAGTTGGGACCCATTAGCTTTTCCTATTTATGTCATAATCAATGCCCGTGCCAAATTTTAAGTTTCTATGACATTGGGAAGTGACAGATTTAGATTATGTACGTAAAATTTCGACGCCAATTCTTTTGCGCTAGAATTGAATAATCGAGTTGGGACCCAATTACTTTTCCTATTTTGGAGATAATCTATGCTCGTGCCAAAATTCATGTTTCTACGATATCGGGAAGTTGGAGAACGTTTGGCGAGTCAGTCAATCAGTCAGTGAGTCAGTCAGTCAGTGAGTCAGTGAGGGCTTTCAGCTTTATATATACAAGATTACTACTTGTACCCATTAGGCCGTGTTCACATGGTTGGACCTCCTGTAACTAGTGCTGCATAGAGTATATACAAGATTACTACTTGTACCCATTAGGCTGTGTTCACATGGTTGGACCTCCTGTAACTAGTGCTGCATACAGTATATACAAGATTACTACTTGTACCCATTAGGCTGTGTTCACATGGTTGGACCTCCTGTAACTAGTGCTGCATAGAGTATATACAAGATTACTACTTGTACCCATTAGGCTGTGTTCACATGGTTGGACCTCCTGTAACTAGTGCTGCATACAGTATATACAAGATTACTACTTGTACCCATTAGGCCGTGTTCACATGGTTGGACCTCCTGTAACTAGTGCTGCATAGAGTATATACAAGATTACTACTTGTACCCATTAGGCCGTGTTCACATGGTTGGACCTCCTGTAACTAGTGCTGCATAGAGTATATACAAGATTACTACTTGTACCCATTAGTCCGTGTTCACATGGTTGGACCTCCTGTAACTAGTGCTGCATAGAGTATATACAAGATTACTACTTGTATCCATTAGGCCGTGTTCACATGGTGGAATCTGCATTAGTCTGTGTGCACACCTACCGTGTGTGCAAGTTGCGCCCGAGTGATTGGGGTTTAACTTGCATCGGACAACACGCGGACACTTGTCCATGTGCTGTCGGACTCACTTGGATATAGCACATAGCCATGCATCAGCGTGATACGGACAGGAATAGAGCATGCGATGAGTTAGCGGTCCTCGTTAATCTGCATAGACCCATAGGCTATAATGGGGTCATGTGCTGCGCGGGATTTACCACAGACAGCACATGGCCCAAAGGCTTCATGGAAAGAAGAGAAGTGACATGTCCCTTGTTGATGTGGATTCCGCAGCGGTGTATCCACATACAGACTGAATGCAAGTAGTTGGTGTGCGTACGTACGGCAGCTCTAATCCAGATCCATGTCAGAGATCTACCGTTAACATGCAGATTTATGCCATGGATTTCCATTGAAGTCCGTGTTGGATGTTTCTGACGCTGAATACGGCCTGACTACTGGAAGACGGGGAACAAGGGGTCTGGTGGGACAACCGTCATCGGTGGGGGGCATCAGGAGACGTCAGCAGCCGCAGGCACAAACTCTTCAGCTACTTGGTTTATGCAGGTTGAAAACAGACAAATATCCATCAAGTCCAACCTTACTAAGCGATTAAAATCACGCCCGCAAAACGTGACCAATGGTTTCACAAGCCGACATCCACAGAAGATCTGTACTTAGCTCTCCAAGATGTCTGGAACAACCTCCCTGCCGAGCTCTTTCACAAACTGTGTGCAAGCGTTCCTAGAAGAGCTGATGCTGTTGTGAAGGTAATGGGCGGTCACACCAAATACTGATTTAGATTCCTCTCTTCACTCACTTTGCATTTTGGTTTTTGATGAAACTGAGAACACTTCTTCTCTTTCTGAAAGCATTCTCACTTTGCAGCATTTTTCACACCTGCCTACGGTCTCCCTCATAGAGACATTTTTTACCACGACTAGAGCGGCGTTTTCAGCATCGCGGTATAGCGCTCCCATTGTTTTCGATTAGACCGCTCAGACAGCCGCTCGATTGCAGTGACTTTTAGCGCTGTGATTTTCCAGCAGGGTTTGTTCTATTTTTGAGCGTTTCGCGTTCCTCATCAAAACTAAAGTAAAATGCTGCAAAGCCCCTCAATATAAATCGTAGCGCTTACCACAACGCCTGTGTGAGGGAAGCCTGAAACTACTGTTGTTGTATGTGTTACATTAAGATTAGAGATGAGCGAGCGTACTCGGCCAGGCCCTTTTTTCGCCCGAGCGCCGCGATTTTCGAGTACTTCCATACTCGGGCGAAAAGATTCGGCAGGCGCCGTGTGTGAGTGGGGGGTTGCAGCGGGGAGTGGGGGGAGAGGGAGAGAGAGAGGGCTCCCCCTGTTCCCTGCTGCTATCCCCCGCTCCGCCACGCCTCCCCCCGGCGCCCCCCGAATCTTTTCACCCAAGTACGGAAGTACTTGAAAATCGCGGTGCTCGATCGAGTAATTACTCAATACGAGTAGGTTCACTCATCTCTAATTAAGATCAAAATGTTTGAGATTCTAAAACATGAAATGACTTGGAAGTTCTGACAAACACATATATCCCACATACAAAACACGAGGCACAGGGATTACAGAATAAGGCCGCGCTCACACCTGCGTGACGGTCAGTTCACGGTTTCCATTTTTAGAGGAGAGAAAAAATGATTTATTACCCAAGTGATTTCAATGGGGTTTGAAAAATAACAGAAAGGCTTCTGTTTGCCTTCATTCTGTCAGGCCTACGGTTTTTAAACAGAAAAATCACGCTGCAGACTGCGCTATTTTATCATCCAAAGAAACGAAAATCTAATGAAATGGAAGCATACGGAAGCCTTTCTGCTTTATTGAAACCCCATTGGAATCAATGGGGAAAAAATGGATTCGTTGTTTTCTGTTTTATTTCAGTTTCTGTTCTCCAAAAATGGAGCAGAGAGACGGAAACCCTGAAGCGACCCCAACGCAGGCGTGACAGCAGCCTTATACTGCTAGAGAAGAAATTTGTCACATCTTAGAGAAGCGATTCGAGGAGCATCTGAGACCTTCCGGAATCAGCAGTAGTAATACTATAATAATGCTGACTAGTAATACAAAGTATAAGGGCAGGATCAGAATCTCCATGATTTTGCTGTGATTTGGTGATAAATCCAGTCTCATGTAACACTATCTTGCTGCAGGTTTGTATTATATAGCATCTTGTAAGATCCCCGATGAATATCCTTGGTAAGGGCCTCAACACACGGGCCGTTATGTGGCCGCATGATGGGACGATACGAAACCACTGATCACTGGTTTAGTTTCCACTACCGGGACGCTCGCATGTTGTGTGCAAGAAGAGTTACGGCAGGACCCGTCTTTTCACGCTCACACACACTGGCGCGAAGTTCGAAGAGTCAGAATATGTTGGGGTTTTTCTTGTTTTTTTTTAAAACCCCGCTTCATACGCTAGAACAACAGGAGCTAAAATAATTCATGCAGATTAAAAATCAGCTTCATCCCTTTTAGCAGTGATTACTTGTGTGCAGTGACCTCTTCTTCTGCTTGTGTAGAGCTTGTTGACCACTAGACGCCTCTAAGACACACAGAAGGTTTTTCGTGGGATGTAAGAAGCTGGATGGTCATATTAAGGAATTGCCGACACCTGGACCTTTCTGACCAGACTGTTAGGAGGTGTTGGGACCAGTGGATGTGTAAGGGCACACAAGGGGACTGGGCTCAGGACCCCCTCGACAGACCACCAGTAGACAACATCATATGATCGTTCGACAAGTATGAGCAGTTCAGAAACAGGTGACACCATCGTTAGACCCCTGCATCTGTTGTATCCATTTCCAGGTGTTTGGCTAAAGGACCTTTGGTCTCATGGCACACATGATGTGTACTGCCTTTGACACCCACCATCACCATTTGTAGTGGTGTTATGCACGATTAAACTGGATGCTACAAAGTGGATTCCAGTTGTCTTCAGCGATTAATCCAGGTTTAGTTTGGGCATTGATGGCGGCTGTGTTCGTGTTTGGAGACCTGAGGGTGAACACTGCAATCCTGCCTTTGCTGTGGAGCGGTACACTGCTCACACTGCTGGTGTGATGATCTGGGGGCCATTGCATGACAGTCGGCTACCGCTAGTGGTGGTACGAGGGACAATGGCAGCTCAGTGATATGTTCAGCACATCCTGCAGGCACATGTGTTGTCTCTCATGGCGGCCTCCAACAGGATAATAGTTGGCCGCCCACAACAAGGGTTTCTAGGAATGTCTCTACAACACTGTCACACTTCCATGGCTGCCCAGTTGCCAGATTTATCGCCAATAGAACATGTATTGGACCATCTGGGATGCCAACTTCGACAGTCTACGAGTTTGCATGTTCTAGAGGCTCAATTACAGCAAATGTAGACCTCCTTCCTTGGTCTCTCACAACTCACAGCCTCTCCCACTCACAGAGATGGCAATACTCTTGATCTAGTCTTCCTCCGTCTCTGCTCTGCTTGCCACTTCACTAACTCCCCTATCCCGCTCTCGGACCATAACCTCCTCTCTTTGCCTGTCAAGCTGCCTAGAATCTCATCAGACCCACCAGCCTACCATATGTACAGGACCTTCAGACTGTTCACACCCAAAACTCTGGCATCTCCCCCTCCTAATTCAAATAGGCTATCATATCCCAACTGCTAAAGAAATCGACTCTTGACTCGACCGATGCTGCCAACTACCGACTCTTCTCAAATCTCCCCTTCATCTCCAAATTATTAGAAAGCCTAATTTACTCCCGCCTTAAAAGCTATCTATCAGAAAACTCTCCTCTTGACCTCCTACAGTCCAGCTTCTATCCTCTACACTCGACAGAAACTGCTCTGACTAAAGTGTCAAACAACCTCCTAACGGCTAAATCGAGGGGCAACTATTCCCTACTGATCCTCCTCCCTTGCTGTTGGGGTCCCCCAGGGCTCAGTCCTCTGCCCCCTCCTTTTTTCCATTAACACAGCCACTACCATCAGGACAGACCATCAGGAGATTTGGCTGTCAGTACCATCTCTACACCGACGACACCCAGTTATACACCTCCTCTCATGACATTACAGCACCGTTTCTTCAGTATGCAACCGGATGTACGTGGTCTCTAACCCTATGTCCACTCTCTACCTTAAACTGAACCTCCCAAAAACTGACCTTCTCCTGTTTCCGCCCGCTACTAACCGACCTCATCCTGACATCTCCATCTCAGTGTGAGGCACCACAGGCCCATTCGACTCCAATCCCTCCTTTACCCCTACATCCAATCTCTGGCCTGAACAGTTCGCTTGCACCTCAAGAATATTGCTGCGCTCCAGTCGGCAGCTCTGTCCAGGTCTTGGACAGCTCCTCTGCTGAAACCTAGCCATGCTTCTCTGTTTCCCTGTCTTGTCCCCACCATGTTCCTGATTAGGCCTCCTATATAAAAATGGCCATGCTTCTGTTTCTGATTAAGCCTCTTATATAAACCAGGCCATGTTCCCGCCTCCTTTGCGTGAATATTGTGCCTCAGCAGCCATTGATCAAGCTCTACTACTGCCTGCTTCTCTGCTATTCAACGAAGACCTTCTGATAAGACCCCTGGCTTCCCTTCCGACAACGTGACCCACTTTCTCCATTTCTAACTCAACACTGAGACCTTCTGATACCGACCCCTGGCTTCCCTCTTGACAACACGACCCATCTACTCCATTTGTTCTGCCCATAAGACCTCCTATTGCGGACTCCTGGCTCGTCCCCAACTACTCTTTCCACATCTGCGGCTGCTACACCTAATGCTCCAACCCAGTACCTAAAACAGCTATAGAGATAATGTATGAATGTTCCTTATGAGAGGAATTATATACAACTGTAGAAGTGTCATGAGGATTTTTTACGGGGGTTCCAGGAGTAGGTGAATGAGCAGATTCCGCCAACCTGGAGTCTTAATGCCACACTGTATGTGAATGATAGATAATAAATGCAAGGCATTGGTTGGATGTTGGCCAAGATACATGAGCCCACTAGCCACTTCACGGTTCCTTGCGTTGTAGTGGGTCCCTACACTAATATAAATGCATCACAGAAGGGGAAATCAAGAATTAAAAACAATCACAGAAAATGGCCGTTACTTACTGAGTAAGGAGTGCATATAGATGCATCCTCTCACCATGCAGGTAGCTGACCACCAAATGGAGGAGCCAATAACACCTGTGCAGGAGACCGATAAAACAACCACTCACACTGCCTCTTGATAGTGAGGGGGGTCCTGCACAGGTGTTATTGGCTCCTCCATTTGGTAGTCAGCTACCTGCATGGTGAGAGGATGCATCTATATGCACTCCTCAGTCAGTAATTAACGGCCATTTTCTGTGATTGCAATGGGGCCGCCAACAGCAGCCGTGGCCCCATTGAGGGCAATGGACACAGACCTGCATTCATGCATGTTTGTGCATGTACATGGGTGCGCGGTTTTGTGTGCACCTATGTATGTACAAGCTCATGTGAATGCACTCTCATGCTGAAAAAAGACACATCCATCCAGGTGAGCCTATTACTCCCAAATGTTGATCCAAAGGAAGGCAAATAAACAAACAAACAGTGAGGTAGAAGCCAATTTTCCTCAATGAGGCTGGATGTCCATGGGCGAGGTGTCATTGCGAGATTCGTGGCAATAAATCGCACACGGAACTCGCATGCCAGGATTACTATGGAAAGCGTAGCCTACTGCACACAAGCAGAAAATGAAAGCGATTTTCCGCTCGTGTGATTAAAATTGCTGCATGCAGCGACTCTTCGTGGTGAGCCTATCATTAATATAGGCTGATCGCGAAGACCTTTTATTGCTTCCCCCTCCTCCCCTATGGCAGAGGGGGGAGCACTAAGGCTGCCTGTTCATGGGTGTTGCGGTTTTACGCCCGCGGGCAAGCAGATTTCTGTCGTGGAAGGACACTAAAGTCACCGCAATTATCCTATCATTATGATAGGTTCATCGAGGAAAATATCGTGACATGCCGCAAATTTTATACTTGAGCGGAAAATTGTGGCGGATTTCCATTTGTGTACATCGGGCTGCGCTTTCCATAGTTGTCCTATGGCAAGCGTTCATTGTGTTACCCGCATGTGGATTATCGCCGCGGATAACGCAATGCAGAATTGCCCGTGGACAGGAGGCCTTAGGGCTTTTACCCACTAGCGTTTTTTTCATGCTGCAATATCGCTGCGTTCCCATTGAAAAAAGCGCAGCGATATCACAGGGGAAAAAAAATCCTCCATGACTCCAATCTGGCGATTAGAATAATCCCCGGATCACCAAACCTTCTGTAGTAATCAGTGATATAACATGTAAGATTGTATCGCTCAAGAAAGGCGTCCAGGCCCCTCTTATATTCTTTTACCAACTTTGCCATCACCACGTCCTCAGGCTGAGAGTTCCATAGTCTCACTGCTCTTACAGTAAAGAACCCCCTTCTATATCGGTGTAGAAACCTTCTTTACTCTAGATGTAGAGGGTGCCCCCTTGTTACAGTCACAGTCCTGGGTATAAACAGACGATGGGAGAGATCTCTGTATTGTCCCCTGATATATTTATACATAGTTATTCGGTCGCCCCTCAGCTGTCTTTTTTCTAAACTAAATAATCCCAATTTTGATAACCTCCCTGGGTATTGTAGTCCGCCCATTACGTTTATTACTTCAGTTGCCCGCCTTTGTACCCGCTCAGGCTCTGATACGTCCTTCCTGAGTGCCCCTAGACCTCTTTTAATGCATCTGATGATCCTATTTGCCTTGGCAGCAGCTGCCTGACACTGGTTACTTCAGTTAAGTTTACAGTTAACTAAAACCTCCAAGTCCTTTTCCATGTCAGTGTTACCCAGTGGTTTCCCATTTGGTGTGTAATGGTGACATGTATTTCCCTACCCATGTGCAGAACCTTATATTTATCATTGTCCCTGCCATTTCTATGTTTTGCCTCTAGGTGGCAGAACTTACCTTACTATGATTTTGTACTTGCTATAGGGCACAGAGCTTTCCCTGTACAGTTCCACAGAGTTTATGGTAAAAAAAAAACAGACAAATCCCATTACTATAAAAGTAGTTATTTTATATGAAACATAACTATGTTTTAACCAGCCAGCTCCTTTGTGAAGACCCGATGTCCAGGTGCGGATTTTAATTATAAAATCCGTGCGTGTCTCCTGCACAGGAGATCTGCGCGTCTTGCCACCCATAGGGATGTATTACCATCCGCATGGCAAGTAAAAGCATGCGGATATGATTTTTTTTCCAGTGTGCGAGATGCACGCATAGGAAGGAATCGCAGCATGCTTCAATTTCCAGCGGGTCCAACAGCGACGGGTTCTATTGAAATCAATGGAATCCACCCTCACCACAGCACACCTGCAGCTGTCACTGTGGAGGTGCTACAAATCCACAGGAAAGCAGGAGATTTGAAGGGGAAAAAAAAAGCCCAGACACATCCGCAGTGCTGAAGAAAGAAGATCCAGCCTGTACGGAGGGGAGCCGCGCTGGATTCGGTGAGGTAAGATAATGTTCTTCTCCTCTCCATGTCCCCGTGCACACATGGATTCAGCAGTGTAATCCGTGCATGCAAGTGGACATAAGGCTTTAGGATTAGTTTTGACCACTCACAGATACAACTGAATATACAATTTATTCCACCATTATGGTTATAGTGTACAATCCACATGAATTAGGAGAAACAGAAAGAAACATAATTGCGGTTTCATGTCATGGTCAAAATTCTTGCAAATGGTGCAAATTTTCAGCAGTTTTTTCCTACATAGATAAGTGATAATGATGCATTATAGTAGCAGCATTCTGCTGTTTTATTACAGCTAGGCTACTAACATGACCAGCCTTTGCAATGTCTTAACCCTTTCCAATCCACTGTCTGATGTCTGAAGACATTATGATTTAAGGCTGTACAGCTCCGATGTTAGAAGACGTCCATCGGGGTTCTCTTACTGTATATTGCCAGCCTCTCTGCTGTCGGAGCCTATCCAACGTGTCACCTCATGCAGTACTTGCTTTAGCCAACAGATAGCGCCATTGTATAACAGCAGAAAAAGAGTAAGTCCCCTAGGAAAACCAGGATACAAATTGGATTGGAAAGGGTTAATAGTTGTAATAATGGTATAATGATAAGGTCTTATGATTAAAAAAAGATCAATTGATTAAATGTGTTATAATTGAGAAAGCGACCTGGCTATGTGCTAGGAAAGTAAAGGGTTTTAAAGAATACCAATACCCCTTCCCTTTTATCCATATGGCCCAGACTGCGATCATGACTTCTCCCAGTCACAACCTGTGTCTGCAGAATTTGACACATAGACATCTGTGACTCCTCAATTTTCTAGCCACCTGCCTTTGTTTTGCATACTTCTACATAATCTTCCTATCCAGAGTGGCCCAGATAGTAATAAAGCATAAGAGTATTCCCTTTTTGTGCTCTCTGTAGGCACCACAGAGTAAGTACCACTTTTAGTGCCCCATACAAAGTAAAAGTGCCTTCTTTTATACTCTCACTAAGTAATAAAATCCTATACGGGCTCCTTTAAGTAACAATGCCCCTACTGTCCCCGTTCAGTAATAATAATGCCCCTCATGGCCACCTTCTAGTAATAAAAATAATGCCTCACTTGTCCTTCTTTTGGTAATAAGAATACTCCTCCTGATCATAATAATAATATCCCCTTTGCCCCCTATTGTATGCATTAAAATTAAAAGCCACATACACTCACCTGGGTTTCATGGTCACGTAATCGCTACGTCTAGTGCCAGTCCCTAGCATTGGTGAGGCTGGAGACTGATTGTAGCAACCACGTGACCGTGTAATGTGAAAATCAGTGCAAAACCAATGCTGAGTGAACTTCAGAGCCCATGAGCCGAGAAGACAGACCCCGGTGAGTAAATGTGTTTTTTTTATTTTATGTCACTTCTGCAGTCAAATTAAAAAAAAATTGTCACCCCCAGCACCGGCCCCAGGACCCAATCGACCCACTGGGAATTTTCCTGGTGAGTTCACTGGCCAGTCCACCCATGCCTATCATCAATAGAAGACCTGAGAACAAAGATCCCCATTTCAATTTTCTGGTTTCGCCTGTCGCTAGCTGGTAATTTGACTCATTTTGACCACTACATTCCTCACTGTTTATTAGCAAGAGCTAACCTACTGGCAGAAAGCTACACGATAAGATGTGCCGCTAAAGTAGAGGATGTATATATACATTGTAGCTGCATGGTGCATCAACAAATACAAATGCTGAAGGGGTTAATATTTGCAGTTTCAGTGCACTGGTGTTGATTGACAGTTCCTGATCAATTCTGAATTAAAAGGGATTTTAATATCATATAGCTACAAGAAAAAGTAAGTGAACCCTTTGTAATTAACTCTTTTTCTACATTAATTAGTAAAAAATGTGGACTGGTTGTTATATACAGGACAATTATAGACAAACAACTGTAGTTGCCTGAGGTTGGGGCCCCCACAGCTCTTGTTTGGCTATCTCATGTGGAATGTGTATGTGTGTATGTCTGTGTCATTGTTGTCCCAACCAACTTGTATGTTCTTGCACCCCTGTCACCCTAACCTGCTCTGTGTGTTGTGAGCGGTTTCTGTCTGGGTTAGGATTGATTGGGGGGCAGAGTTTAATGTAGGGAGAGAGACAGAGAAGAGAAGATGTGGTAGGAGAGATCGGACACAAGAGGGAAAGCTGAGTCTCAGACCAGCCAGTCTGAGCCAATCACAAGCCAGGGAGATAGTGATACAAAGATGGTGGACCCAGCCGTCAGAGAGACTTTTTCCTCCCTGCAGCAGCGAAAGTACGAGTCAGAGCAGACCCCACGGAATCTGGAAGGAACACAGGCCTAGGCATTGTGAGTGCAAATTATCCCAACTAGGTCAGAAGTCCAATAATATTTGTGTATATTTATTAAAAGCGCCAAAATTGGGCAATTTTTTTTTAAATTCTCATTTTTTCACATTTTCAATTGTAATATAATAAATATGTGCAAACATACTGTACACATTTTTGCTAGGATATATATTTCCATCCGTTTACCTTATTTTGGATGCAGATTTGAAAAGCTTTCGTTTTTTTAACCATTTAGAAGCCGTACAAATTTAACATTGATTACACTGCCCAATGATGATTTTGTTTCGGGCTCAAAATTAGCGTATTCTTATGTATTTTCATCTGCTGAATTCAAAAATCAACATACAAATGACCGATTAGCTCTTGCTTTGGAGATACAGTGACATATCATTTCTTAGAGTTTACATTCTTATTTTGTTGGAGGTTTTTTTGGGGTGGGGGTAGTTCTCACACCTCTCATCTGACATAACACAACGTTCTCCATATGTTTGTAGGTTATAAACATAATAAGTGTTGCTATGACTGAGTTTCATATTGTTTTTGCTTTACCTTTTCTCAGAATTTCTGGTTTTGGAGTGCCTTTGAAGTGTAACATTTTCTATATCAAAATGCCACAAAAATGTGTAAATTTAGTGAAGAATTTTTGTTACATTTGTGGTGAAATAACATTTTCGTCTCAGAAACGCAATCTTATAAAGACTGCCTATCAGCATTATTTTGGTATGAATGTAGGGGACCATGATAAGTCATGGGCTCCACATATATGTTTCAACTCTTGCTCAGTTAAACTACGAGATTGGCTGAAAAATAAAAAATTATCTATGGCTTTTGCCGTGCCTATGGTTTGGCAGTAGCCTACAAACCATACAGATGACTGCTATTTCTGCTTGACTCAGCCTATAAAGGAAGGATTGTCAATGAAGAAAACAGGAACAGTTCAATACCCAAATCTTCCATCTGCTATTCCACATTCAGATAGTTGACCAGTTCCTATTCCACCCCAACATTATGAGTTTAAAGTAGAAACTGAAGAAAGTGTGGAAAAAGAAGAACTCAACAAGCCTTCCACATCCCATGACCCTGACTTTGAGGTAAAAGATGATACATGGCACAGACTGAGTCACGCGGAGTTGAGGGATCTCATTCGAAAGCTTGACTTGTCAAAGGAGAAGGCGTAACTTCTAGGGTCAAGACTACAGCAATGGAGTCTTCTCCAACGTCAGGGGGATCTGCTTCTTTTTTTCGGAATAAAACCAATCTGGTTGCTTGCTGCGACGTTAATGGCTGGATAAAATGTTTGAATCTGAACCATGATCCAACTAAATGGAGGCTATTCATAGACTCCTCCAAGCTTAGTTTGAAAGCTGTATTACTTCACAACAGCAACCGTCTTCCTTCTTTTCCTGTTGGTCATGCAGTTCACGTGAAGGAGACTTTTATGCAAACATGACAGCCCTCCTCGACTCAATCAAATATGCTGAACACAAGAGGAAAATCTAAAAGTCATGGTTGTACTCTTAGGAATGCAACTGGGGTACACTAAATACTGTTGCTTTTTATGTATGTGGGACAGTAGGGATAGGAAAATATTTGAAAAGAGGTCTGCAGCACTTGGAGTAGGGATAGGAAATCAGATTACATTCAAGCGGACTGGCCTGCAATAAATCTTGACTCTGCCGAGAAAAATGTCGTTGCTGAGCCTCTTGTGGACCCAAAAGATGTTCTTCTTCTACCCCTTCATAAAAAGCTTAGTTTAATGAAAAAACAAAATGGTAAGAATTTTGCCATGGATTTTGGTGCAGTTTGCCTTAGGTCTTAAAGGTTGAATTCTGCTCTCAAAACCCACATACAGATTTAGAATCCGCCATGTACACTCATTGTCAAAAAACAATCTCTCCCATAAGAGAAGTTGTTGGAATGGAATGAAACTTTCTCTCTGATATTTGATACAAGTAAGTGATTACAATATCAGTGCAAAAGGATAATTTATTGTGAAAAACTGACCCCTTGAAAGGAGGCTCTAGTACCCTGCTGTATCGTCTCTATCTTGCATACAAGATTTGATAAGGGGGAGCATGGAGGCTCTAGTACCCTGTTGTACCGCCTTTTGCTTGCATACAAGATGTCATAAGGGTGGGCATAGAGGTCTAATACCCTGTTGGGCCGCCTCTAGCTTGAATGCAAGATGTGATAAGAGATGCATGAAAGTTCAAGTACGCTGTTGTACTACCTCTAGCTTGGATGCAAGATATGATACAGGTGGCTATGGATGTCAGAGAAATTCTAAGTACAGCACCAATCAGGCCCACCCCACTTGCCCCGCTGCCGGCGGTAAAGAAGAAAACACCACACACGGAAGTCTGGTATAGTTCCTCACACGGGGACATGACTGCGCCGCGCGCTTTATTACAGATTACATGGGATCTCATACCCTTTGGTCTCATAACTAGAAATGGGTGATGAGCTCATTGGCTCAACTCCACCGTATAACCATATATGGAAAGTCCGGATTTCCGGCCTGAGATAGTGAAAGTTCAGATGCATAGTTGAACAGTCGTTATCTTGATATGGCGCCTCTGGCTTATGTACAGAAAATCACGTATTCAATTAACTCCAGTGCAAAGAATCACCCACTCAATTCTAAGAAAGCAGCTAAGCATGCATTCTCCATATCTCTTCTCTCCTTCACTTTAACCTTCATCCAGTTTCTTTGGACATTCTTTCTCTGTTTGCCTTGCAAAGCATCTTGTCATATCTGATGTAAGGCGAAGTATTGTTTTTCATAGAGTTAGTACATATGAGAATAAAGTTAGTATACATATAAAAAGAAAGGCACATAACTATATCTATATAAATGTATATATTCCAGTGTTTTCTTTTCTACCTACAAGGATATATATATTTCCTTCTCAAACCCCCCTAAAAACTTAATACGGAGATCAAGCACCAGACCTTGCACTCTTCCTCGGTCGCCTCTCCCTTGTGTCAGGGTTTCTCCACTGCCCGTAAGTCCCTACTCCTAGGAGGGGGGATCCCTACCTCACCTCAGAAGGAGGCCATGGATTCCCTGGGCTTATTTCCGGGCATCCATACCCTCTATCTGTACAAGTTAACACCCCACAGGGTGTCCCCTCGCCGGAAGCTAAGGTCTTCTGCACTATCCCTAGGCAAATGGGAAGTCCACTGACAGTTCATCTTAGGAGATCGGGGCAGGCGAAGTACTAGTACATTTCTCCATTCTTCTGGTAACTTACGTGGTTGGCATTATCGGAACTGGCTCTTCATCTTTTTCAAACAAGGGAAATTTTGGTGTCATATTGTCCAGTCCCTTACTCACACTCTTTTTGATCAAAGGGATAATACACATACAGAAAGTTGCATACCCAACCTCTTTCTGCTAAAATCATATCCAGGGCCACTCTAGGGCCATGGATGCAGTGGGCCCTAACTGGTCAGCTAACCCTTGTAAAGCATCTCTGGTGTAGTTTACAAATCTCTGCCGATTGTAATAGATATAATTCATCCAATCTACATTATTATTAACAGTGACAATAGCAAATAAGGACTCAAAACCTGCTTTAATCTGATCTCAAGAATTAAATTCATCCCGCACCCCCCTTGGCACTCCTATTACATCTATGTATACATGTGGATCAAAGTTACCACCTTGAGTGTCAACATCTCTCTTAGCACGATGCGGTGTTGGATTCTTACCCTCAGTGTACTCTTCATATTGCACATTTGATTGTATTAATTTGTTCTGAAACAGGGGGCTAGTGTACAGTAGTCAAAGGTGTGTGTTAGAGGAATTGTACCACATTATAGCATGTAAAGGATATGCAGGATCATGAGTTTTTTCAGTGCGAAGTGTGGATCCAAGTGGGCTTTCCTTCGAGCTTGACTGCAGTGGGGGTGGTAAGCAACATCTGGTAAGGACCTTTAAACAGGGTTTCTCTCTCAAACTTTTTACATAGACCCTGTCACCTGGGTTCAGATTGTGACACTCATCTGTAGGACCTGGGAGAAAAGCAGAGACTGCAGAATGCATTATTGACAATTCCTTGGAGAGACCTATGACAAAATTAACAAGAAAATCATTCCCCAAACTCTGATACTGTGGCATGTACCCTCCTAAGAAAAAGAAAAACCAATGGGAGACACTCAATTCAAGATTTGCCCGTTTTCTTCATTGCCTTTTGTATCTACTTTCCCACTACTCCGTGGATGGTAGGGTGTGTGAAAAGCCTGGAATATACCCAAAACAGACATGATGTGTTGCATTATTTCACCTGTGAAGTGTGTACCTTTGTTTGACTCAATCACTTCCGGTACCCCGTATCTCCGGATTACCTCATTCATGAGCTTCTATGCGGTTACCTGCTTATTTACTTTGGCAACAGAGTAGGTCTCCAACCTGAAAAACATCAACAACAACAACAAGCACATATTCATGCTTCCCAACAAGTGGGAGCTGAGTGTAGCCAATTTGCAATCCCTGAAATGGGTAGAGTGGTCTAGGCAAGTGTTATGTGGCAAATTTACTTCTGCCCTGTTGCTTACGGCAAAGATCATGCAAAATTGGACAAATGATGCAGCAGCTACAGAAAACCAAGGAGCCACCCGTCCTCGTTCATGCGTTGACATAGAGGTGCGTCTTTCCGTGCGTCAGCTGGGCCATCATGGGGCACAGGGACCGTGGTAGGCAAGTGCTGTTGACTGTTCACCATATGCTGTCCCTTTTTATTCCATTTTTTCTTTTCTTCCTTGCTGGCTTGTAACTGTAAAGTCTTTAGCATATCAAAGTTCAAAGTTTGTATCAAAGTCCAAATTCATATCAAAGTCCAAGATCATATCAAAGTCCAAGGTTTAGTCAAAGTTATTGTTAAATTCTTCTTTTCTTCTTTTCTTCCACGGCTTGAGGGCCGCTACTTTTGCTGTGTGGTCTGTGATGGTGTTGCCTCTTGCTTCTCCGGTGTAGGAATTGATGTGAGCTTTCCACTTTGTCGGGTAGAAGTAGGGCCTCCGTGAGACCGCTGCATCATTTTTAATTGGCTGTCCTGCTGAGGTAAAAAACTGTCTGGCCTTCCCTGTTGGGCCGTAATCATGAGCTATGCCAAATGCATACCGGGAGTCAGTGTAAAAGGTTGCCGTCTTACCTGTGGCCACTCTACTCGCCTCAGTGATGGCCTTTTTAGTTCCGCTTCTTGTACTGCGACATGCGGAGCATTCTGCTTTTAGGACATCTTGTTGTGTGACCACTACATATCCAGTGTGGAGTCGTCAATCACCCTGGTACCATCTATAAAAAACAACTCAAAATATGCATTGTTAACAAGGGCTTTCAGTAACTTTTTAAAACTTAAATTTTCTTGTTGCATCAATGCTAGACAATCAGGCTGATATTCTATTTCAAAAAGATCAGAATCTTGTTGCAAAAAATTTAAAAATGGCTGATTTGCAATACCTAGATCACCTATGCCTTCTCCCCCCCCCCCCTTTGAACCAGGATACTCAATTGTAAGAAGAGTAGCCGAGTTCAAGGTAGTATCACATTGTAAAAAGATTTGATGGATGCAGATAAGGCCTGTAAGATGTTAGCACCAATAACAGAGACATGAGTTACATCGGGGCAGAATAATCTACAAACATCTATTAATATTGGAAATGTGATATCCTTTAAGCAAATTCATTATTAATCTGATCCTGCCTGCAATGTCTTATCAAATTTGAGAGAGAGAAAAAAAACCAAAAAAACTTTTACTAGCTGCTCAAGATCCTCACCCCCTCCCTTGTGGACAAGAGGGATGAAACATTACGTCCTTTACATCATCTAGCTCCACCCCTTCGATATTGGTCGCTTGCGTCTTTTTTTTTCACACCTTCATTTCAGCTTAACCGTCCAAGCATCCACATCACAACCAAGTAAAGTCCCATGCATGGGGGGGACCTCCATCCCTAGTCAATATCTGCATCACACATCCCACATTCATCACAGCCTGAGCACTGGGCATTAACTTTCATCCATCCATGCGCTCAAGTCTGCTCCGTCACCCCCTATTGAAGGTGTCCCAGTACACACAGACGCACAGACAAAAAAAAGTTTGACAAACAAACATACATCAGTTGAAAAACATTGAGGTGAGTGCTATAATGTTATAAAGTACATGATTCTATTGAGATGAGATTGTGAATGAGCGCTATCTTTGACAAATTATGTGAAAAAAGTTTGCTGAGTGACTGAGACATTCTCTCTTTCTTATTTACTGAAGCTATTATATGCTATATTAAACGCTAAAGTATTTTAGTTTCTGTGACCCTGAGTTTGGAGTGAAATCTGAAAGCCCCCACCTTTGTAAAACCAACTGTTATCTCTCCGAATATGCATTCACTGACTGAGTTGTTTTGCATTTTCAACCCCTGTATAAGTAAGAATATACCTTAGAAATTGCTATATTTCCTGCCTTGTAAGACAGTATAATTAATTAAATTCATTATAAGCTTTCATTCCATTTAAGCAAGCAAAGATATTTTCCAGGGTCATTATTTCATTCTCTCTACTTTATCGCTTGACCTTGAAAACTAAACACAAGCTCTGCAGCTTCATGTAAACAATCTTTCTCATCTAAAAGCAAGCTCAGTTAACCATTTGCACATACAGTATATACATATATACACATATATATATCCATCTAGTATGGATTATACATATTATACACCTTTTCCTCTCTCTTTGCCAACAAATCACATGCATTGTAACCTTCTTCTCGACTTTGCTTGTTCCCCATATTTCTCTCCCTACCTAACTGCCAATGTAACCTTCAATAGACACTCTCCCGACACCCTCTTGATCACTTACTGTACTTTCCAACATTTCACTTACGGATACTTTACTAAACAAATAATGTGTACATACTTAACTCTCTCTGACTGTCTCTCTCTCCTCCTCACTCCAGCACTTTCTAGGAAACCTTGATCTTTCAAGGCACGCTTCTTGGTCCTAAAGACCTCCTCCCAGACACCATGCTGTAATCTACCGTGCGGGTCCTTGTTACACATTTTCATAAGTTTTCTTACATTTTACACATTGGAACTCCTGTCTCTCCTCCACCAATTGATCCGCACGGCGGCGGCCCATAAAGGGCTCTGTCTTCTTTAATAAGATCTTACGCATATTAGAACAACAACAATAATAATAACACGCTCCATAGAGTGCATCCCTCTTAATTCCAAATTGTCAGCCCCTTATATACCGGCAAAACAACCGAGGGTCCTTTCTCCTATGGAACCAGCCTCACAGAATGCATCTCTCTGAAATCAAATCGTTAGCCCCATATATAAGGCAAAACAACCGAGAGTCCCTTTTTCTATGAGACCTATCTCATAGAGTGCATCTCCTCCTCTGCTAAACCATTAACTAACTAAACTAAAACCGAGGGTCCCTTCTACTATGAGACAAAATGAAAAGTAAGAGGAAAAAAAATTCTGCAGATACAACAATCTCCACTATTGTTAAAACACTATGGACTTCAAAGTACAAATAGACTACAGACTAGTTTCTGGGTGAGCGATTAATGCGCATATCACGGTCAGTGGTCCATGACGGCAAACCCGAAGCCCACACGAGTTACCGTGTAGAACTCTTAACCCAACCCGTCCGGTCACAAAACACAGATAGTCCCTCCTGCTGCAAGACTCGCAGTGTAAAACACAACATAAATATATGCTGGTCTTACCTGGAGTTCTGTGAGTTGATCAGGCTCGGTTGCAGCAGGACGGCTTCCCCGTGGCGTGGATCCGGGTGGACAGGGCTGCACGGCTCCGGTTTTGTCGTCCCGGGTTTCGGCACCATTTGTCAGAGAAATTCTAAGTACAGCACCAATCAGGCCCACCCCACTTGCCCCGCTGCCGGCGGTAAGGAAGAAAACACCACACACGGAGTCTGGTATAGTTCCTCACACGGGGACATGACTGCGCCGCGCGCTTTATTACAGATTACATGGGATCTTATACCCTTTGGTCTCATAACTAGAAATGGGTGATGAGCTCATTGGCTCAACTCCACCGTATAACCATATATGGAAAGTCCGGATTTCCGGCCTGAGATAGTGAAAGTTCAGATGCATAGTTGAACAGTCGTTATCTTGATATGGCGCCTCTGGCTTATGTACAGAAAATCACATATTCAATTAACTCCAGTGCAAAGAATCACCCACTCAATTCTAAAAAAGCAGCTAAGCATGCATTCTCCATATCTCTTCTCTCCTTCACTTTAACCTTCATCCAGTTTCTTTGGACATTCTTTCTCTGTTTGCCTTGCAAAGCATCTTGGCATATCTGATGTAAGGCGAAGTATTAAGTTTTTCATAGAGTTAGTACATATGAGAATAAAGTTAGTATACATATAAAAAGAAAGGCACATAACTATATCTATATAAATGTATATATTCCATTGTTTTCTCTTATCTACCTACAAGGATATATATATTTCCTTCTCATGGAGGCTCTAGTAGTCTGCTGTACCACCTCTAGCTTACATACAAGATGTGATAAGGGCAGCATGGAGGCTCTAATACCCTGTTGTACTGCCTCTAGCTTGCATACAAGATGTGATAACGGTGGGCATAGAGGCTCTAGTATCCTGTTGTACGGCCTCTAGCTTGGATGCAAGATGTGGTACAGCATGCATGAAGGCTCTAGTACCCTGTTGTACCACCTCTAGCTTGGATGCAAGATATGATATGGGTGGCTATGGAGGCACTAGTACCCCGTTGTACCATCTCCTGCTTAGATAAAAGATGTGATATGGGCAGGCATGGAGGCTCTAGTACCCTGTTGTACCGCCTCTAGCCTGGATGCAAGATGCAAGATGGGATATGGGTGGGCATGGAGGCTCTAGTACCCTGTTGTACCACCTCTAGCTTGAATACAAGATGTGATACGGGGGCATTGAGGCTCTAGTACTCTGTTGGGCTGCCTCTAGCTTGGATGCAAATTGTGATACAGGGGGGCATGGAGGCTCTAGTAACCTATTGGGCTGCCTTTAGCTTGGATACAAGATGTGATACAGGCGGGTATCCTGTTGCATCATTTGCAGGGAACGGGGCTTATGGCTGGCATCAGTATTGTGGAGGGAGTGTGGGGACTCCCACTGCTTCCCTAAAAGAAGCTCTGCAACTTCCTCCTACACCAAGTCCCTCCGGCTCCTGATATGGTACTCCACTCTCCTGATGTACCACAGGATGGGGTGCCCCTGCACCAGATAGATCAAGTGCTCCTCGTCTATATAAATGTATGTCGTGTTTTTGAAAGTTGCCAACAACTCCTGCCTCCACGCTGCTCCAAACAGGCCTCCACACTGCTAAGAAGCTGATGAGCACGTCCGCTTAAATTTGCATATATTCCCATAGCAATACGCATGAAAATGCATCACAGAAACATTGCAAGACAACACAAGGCAATGCGAGAATACAGAGGGTCCTTAGGAACACATGGGCAAGAAGACATACCATTCTGAAACAAGACAGGACATGCTGCGGTTTTTAATTCTCGCAGGATCACATAAAGAGAAAAGTCGCACATGGGAATAAACACATTGAAAAAAATACATTTCATAGTTGTGTCATTTTCCGGGCTCTTGCATCGCAGAAAACTGGCGCAAGTTTCTCGCCTGTGTGATTCCGGCCTTAGAAGTAAAGAGACATTCATGTCTGAAAATTATTTTGATAGTGTATATTTTGATGTTCTGCAGCAGCTGTGGCACAGCACTAAAAAATACACCCTGCAGCTGGTAGGATAACGGTGTGAGAATGGCATTTTTTGCCACATTTTAGAGTCCTAAGGAAAATGATCATACTATATACATTTAGAAGAACTTTTATATATGGCTTTAAGCTAAGCACAAAACTTTATATTCCCAGTAAAGTAATGGAGCAGCTTAGAGTTAAGATAAGTAGGTATATTTTCATAGATGCTAAATAAACAAAAATTAACTTCAAAGTCAATTAGTTTGAATTATTATGTTTAGTTTACCTGTTTGTACAACAGCTTCTTGGATTTCGCATAAACATTCATCTTGAGCTCCCAAAGCTTTTCTGAAATTTAATTTGTTTTAAAGGGGTTGTCCCGAGGCAAAACCGCAAAATTTTATATTATTAGCCCATTCCCCCTGTCACCCCCCGTCATAAAGCAGCCCTTTTGAGCGGTTATAAACCGCATCCTACTTACAGTTTAGCAGAAATAATAACTTTTAAACTTCTCCATGTAAGATGGCGCCTGCGTTGTCCCTGGGTGCGTTCCACGGTGCAATGCTCGCTCTTCCTGGAGGCCTTCATGCGCGGTCCCGAGACGCCGGTCACGTGAGCAGGTGACTGACGTCATCGGTGGAGGCGTGCACTTGCAAATGAATGAAACGCCGCTCCAGCCGCCACATTGGCTGGTCGGCAGAAAGCGTCACAGCGGGAGGTGGAGTCTACCGGAGAAAACAGCAAACAGCTGTTTCTCCCATCTCTTGACCACACAGAAGCGCAGGTAAGTGCACCTTTCCGCGGTACTCTTTCATGCTTTTATTAGCACAGGATCATTGCCTTATGCAGTGAGTCTGTGCATGAAAAATGTATTGTGCATGCCCTGTATAGTAATGTGTCTTACATTTTTATAGTGCCTGCCATGTGCTGCGTTTTTTTTTTCCTGCTGTGTGCTGCTATCGCGACTGTAGTGTTTATTGTGCATGCCGCCTGCTTCCATTCGCCTGCCATGTGCTTATTTTTTTTTTTTTGTGCCTACCGTGTGCTTTCATGTGCCTGCCGTGTATTTTTTTTTTCTTTTTTTTTGTGCCGGCTTTTTTTTTTTTTTCTTTATTTTTGTGCCTGCCGTGTTCTTTCATGTGCCTGCAGTGTATTTTATTTTATTTTTTTGTGCTTGCCGTGTGCTTTTATGTGCCTGCCGTGTGCCTGCCAGGGGTATTTTTTATTTTTTTGGTGCCTGCCGTGTGCTTCCATGTGCCTGGCGTGTTCTCGTTTTTTTTGTGCCTGCCGTGTGCTTCCATATACCTGCCGTGTGCCTTCCATGTGTTTTTTTGTTTTATTTTGTTTTTTGCCTGCCGTGTGCTTCCCTTTTTTTTTTTTGTGCCTGCTGTGTGCTTCCATGTGCCTGCCGGGTTCTAACATGTGCCTGCCGTGTGCTTCTGTGTGCCTGCCATGTGCTGCTTTTTTTTCTGTGCCTGCCGTGTGCCTGCCATGTCCTTTTTTTTTTAATTCTTTTTTGTGCCTGCCGTGTGCTTCCATGTTTTTTTTTTTTTTTTTTTGTGCCTTCCGTGTGCTGTTTTTTTTTTGGTGCCTGCCGTGTGCTTCTTTTTTTGGGGGGGCCTGCCATGTGCTTCCATTTGCCTGCCGTGTGCTTCCATGTGCCTGCCGTGTGCTTCCGTTTGCTGCTTTTTTTTGTGCCTGCCGTATGCTTCCATGTGCCTGCCTTTTTTTTTTTTTTGTGCCTGCCGTGTGCTTCCATGTGCCTGCCATGTGCTGCAATGTGCATGTGACTGCAAACCGCTTTGAATCAGCATACATTCCGCACAATTCATTCATACAATTATCATGCAATCTTCGGAAAATTTGCATGGAATAGACATAGCATCTGCATGCAATCTACACACAAACACTGCCTTCAATCGACACTATTAACCTGCATTCTACATACAATATGCATGCTATCTGCCTACAGACTGCGGATAATGCTAGCTATCAACAATCTGTCCACAATCGCCCAGTAATCAATCTAAAATTTGCCTAAATTATGCCTGCCATGGACCTTTAAAAGATTGTTATTAGAAAATGCTGCTGCTTCCATAACTGTTATTGAAGTGCCACTAACTTGGTGTTTTTTTGTTTTTTTTAAAGTTTTTTTGTAGTCCAATTCAAGAACAAACATGTACCAGGAAGATCTTGAATTTGAGGAGCTTGATTATTCATCCGATTCTTTTGGAGAGGTAAGTTTTTGCTGAAAATAGAAAGGTTGCAGCAAACCAATGGTAATAAACAGAATACATTTTTTTTTTTTTTAGCAGGACTTTTAATCTGATAGCGAGGAAAATGATGAGGATTTCCCCGAAACTCGGCATTATTCGGCGGTATGTGTTGAAATATGTATAAAATTTTTTTTGTTTATTGTTTGAAACCGCAACTATGCATCAGTCCTGTACAATTTATTATTTCAATACATTATTTCATGTGTGTATATACATACACACACGTGTGTATATACATACACACGTGTGTGTGTGTATATACACACATGCGCGTGTGTATCTGTATATACATACACACGTAGGAACGAGTGTATGTGTATATACAGTCACACGTAGGAACGAGTGTATGTGTATATACAGTCACACTTAATTACGTGTGTACACACACATTATATTTAATATATATATATATATATATATATATATATATATATATATATATATATATATATATATATACACACAGACACACGCGTGTACGTGTTTAGGCATACACCGGTACGCACGCGTGTACGTGTTAATGCATACACACCCGTAAGTCAGTATATACATACAAACACGTACGTACATCTGTGTATATACATACAAATTCGTACGTACGTCTGTGTATGTATGCACATATACATACAGGAATCTGTGCCCTGCCTAATAAGGATGATCATGCCGCTTTCAGCAACACCATACAATTAAAAATGTACCCCTTCCTTTTTTCCTAAAACATTAAATACAGTATTCTTCATATTAATCCCTTCTTAGGTTCAACAACAACTGGCAGACTCGCTATATGCTCAGGCGGACATAAGCAGTCTCCAGTGTTTTCAAAACGATCCGCAGGGTGCACCAGAAGCGGGTGCTTCAGGATCCACTGAAGATCCCCATGGCAGGCTTGCCAACAAAGAGTGGTGTCACTGTGGGCAGTGCATTTGCATGCCCACAGTGGCGGAGTGTGTCTGTTGTCGAGAACACAAAGTAGTCCTACAGATGTTACCAGAAGCTTGCGTATGTGTTACACAACATCCGTTATTTGCTCAGTATGCGCTTGTGCGCGAAAACATAGAACACGCGATAAGACTATCTGCACTGGTCACCCGGAGACAGTACGACACCACAAACAATAGGTATTTATTACAATTTTATTGTACAACACACAAGACAATGCAAGTATAATTTTTAACAAAGGAAAAAGTTTATTTGAAAAGGAAAAAAGGTTAGTGAAAAAGGCAACATGGAAAAACATAAGATATCAATGCGTCTTTTTTTTTTGTTTTCATGTAGACTATTAAAATTTTTTTAATAAGTTTAGAAATATTAATATATTTCCTTTCGTTTTTTCTTAGGGTTATGCGTGTGGGCGCATATCGCTCTTATACAGCGTGGATACATGGATTCTTGGGGAAAAACAATAGAATCCCCATACCAGCGTGTGTGATTAAATCAATACGGACAGCTTACCCTGATCCGCAAGGAAATTACACTGGTTTCCAGTTCTACATGGACCCGACTGAAAGCAATTTGGATTTCCAGTTGAACTTGTAGGATGTTTTAATTTGTGCAATTTTGTATTCAGGCTTTACAGATTTTAAAATGTTAATACATTTTTTTGTGAAATATAGTGTGTGGTTTTTTTATTTGGAACGTCTCGACTATAATCACTAATCGTTCTATCATTATGTATATACATGACTACATATGCGTATGTTAGTGTGTATAATATATACACACACACAAACTGTGGGTTGTGAGTGTATGTATTTTGACACACATATATATCTGTATGCCTGTGTATCTGTCTGCCTCTCTCTATCTATCTGTCTGCCTCTCTCTATCTATCTGCCTCTCTCTATCTATCTGCCTCTCTCTATCTATCTGCCTCTCTCTATCTATCTGCCTCTCTCTATCTATCTGCCTCTCTCTATCTATCTGCCTCTCTCTATCTATCTGCCTCTCTCTATCTATCTGCCTCTCTCTATCTATCTGCCTCTCTCTATCTATCTGCCTCTCTCTATCTATCTGCCTCTCTCTATCTATCTGCCTCTCTCTATCTATCTGCCTCTCTCTATCTGTCTGCCTCTCTCTATCTATCTGCCTCTCTCTATCTGTCTGCCTCTCTCTATCTATCTGCCTCTCTCTATCTGTCTGCCTCTCTCTATCTATCTGCCTCTCTCTATCTATCTGTCTGCCTCTCTCTATCTGTCTGCCTCTCTCTATCTGTCTGCCTCTCTCTATCTATCTGCCTCTCTCTATCTATCTGCCTCTCTCTATCTGTCTGCCTCTCTCTATCTATCTGTCTGCCTCTCTCTATCTATCTGTCTGCCTCTCTCTATCTATCTGTCTGCCTCTCTCTATCTGTCTGCCTCTCTCTCTCTATCTGTCTGCCTCTATCTGTTTTTCTGCCTGCCTGCCTGTGTATTCCTTTGCAGGTCTCTATAAGGGAGGAGGGAGCTGTCCAGTGCTGAACCTTTCCCCTGCACAGCGAGGCAAGGCTTCGTTATAGCAGGGAGCTGTCGAGTGCTGAAGTCTCAGCAGAAAGTACTGTAATAGCTGCAATGCACTCCCAACATCGATGGTGTGATGGAACAAATAGTTTTCTTCACCAAAATATGTGTGGGTATATATGCGTGTACACACATATATATAGTATACGCGTGTATGTCTATGTATGCATGTATGTAACATACCCACAGGTGTGTGTGTATGTGTGTAATACATACATATATGCATACGTCTGCGTGGGTGTGTATGAGAGAGATTATATATATAAATATATATATCTCCCAGACAGACGTAACCATGTACACATGTACGCTTGTACACTTGGACAAGTGGACACTTGGACAAGTGGACACGTGGACACTTGGACAAGGTGCGCGTGCGTATGTATTCGCAAACACATGCACCTACTTTGTAAGTCATGTTAGTACAATAACTTACATCAAAAAAAATTTGCAATGAGGTATTGGTTAATAAAATGACCAAATTAAGAATTTTTGTGCAAAAACATTTTATAAATATTATGGCTATACTTTTAAATACGAGTGTCATTAATTTGGTCATTTTACCGTAAGCCCGCAATCCACGACAAGGATCCTCATTCTCTTGCGAGACCAATCTAAAAAAATTAAAAATTCCCTAACTAAAAATTCTACCGTAAAGGACCGAATTTTTTACAAAATTTAAAAAATTAATAAAAAATGTAAAATTAGTTAGAAACACCCGTGGAAAAATGCATAGGATTTATGGGATAAGACCGGCAACATTTCACATTGTACCCGTTATACATTCTATACAAAAAAGACATTTTATGCAGATGATTGCAAAGAGTAAAAAGGGATGTTAATGCGATTAACAAAAGGGACTAGAGGGCATAGGAAATAAATAAGGATAAGTGACCAAAATGTTAAATAAATATCACTATACACTAGAGATGAGCGAACGTGTTCTTAACGAACACTTACGCACCCGGACACCGGCTTTACCGAGGACTTCAGTGTCCGCGCGTAAAGATTCGGGGGGCGCCGGGGGGCGGGGAGAGGCACGGCGGCGCGGGCGGCAGCAGCGGGGAACAGGGGGGAGCCCTCTCTCTCTCCCTCTCCCCCCCACTCCCCGCCGCACCCCCCCGCGCTGCCACGGCGACCCCCGAACTTTTTTCGCCCGAGCACGGAATTGCTCGCAAAGTTCGGTGTTCGGGCGAAAAGGGGCGGAGCCGAACACGTTCGCTCATCTTTACTATACACACATGGAAATAAGATTGCAACGCACATGTAAACTATACAAAAGACAAAGTAAGTAATAAAGAGACACAGATAAAAGAGACAGACGAACCGTTGAAAATTGTAGTTCACTTATTTACAATAGACAGACATGAAACAATGGTTGCACATGATACAAAAATATTACTAAATTTTTCGTTAAAGTTTGTTGGTTTTTTGTTTTTTTTTTTATACCCACCAAAATTTTTTCTTGATTACCTTGGAAATCGACTTTGAAATTTGTGAACCAATTCCTCTTCACTGGGTTTCACAACAGGTGCAATATTATGAGGGAATTCTGAGGATTTTGAATGCCAGGAGATGGACATCTCACCTTTGGCGAACATCACAATCTCACGAATTATGTCAAATACAAATGCAATGGACTTAGGCTCATAAAGAGCTTTCAAAATTCACTGCTTCCGTGCTTTTGAGTACTCCACTCGGTAACACTTCCGGTCCTCTATCCCGTCTTCTGATTGTGTTTTTCTGAGCTTTTGAATCCTACCTACGTTGTAATTGTGGTCTAGAACAGCAAGTTGCGTTCTAGCCACCATTCCGTCATAAAAAAAATGAATTCGTTTGGGCCTGTATTTCAATACACTTGCGTGAAAAATCTCCAAATCGCCAGTGTGACAAAAATTGGAAAGATGGCGGATGTCTTTCAGTAAACTTGTTTTCAGAACCACGGTTTTGAATTTGGTATGTGCTGTAGTGTTAGGGGCTAACCAAGCGGTGGTTGGTTCAAGAAGGGCGTGACTGCAGCGGTGATATTGGGCATTGTTCTCCCACTCGTGAACGTTGATAATGTGATTTGTTGCCGATTTCCATTTTTCTACCAGTAATTCGGGATTTTTTTGACTGGTATGCGAACACCACCACAGATGATTTTTGAGGCTCGATATCCACGGGGAAATGGTTGCGCAGTGTGTGCTTTTGGAAGCCACAAGCAACTGCTTGCCGACAGCTTTGGCCACATGCCAGACATCAAATTCATGCATAATTTCTGGGAATTCCTGGCGCATTACCTTACGTATGGAGACATGCCGATTAGTTGTGACTATTTGAATGTTTAATTCATCGGCGATCAATTCAATTAGTGTTTTCTGGAATGCAGTGGTTTCGAGCGAAACTGACGAAGCAGGTGGAACAAGTTGTTCCAACGTGAAGCCCACAATTTTTTTTGCTCTTCAACTCCAAAAAAGTATAAACGGTGTACTTTGCTGAAAAACCCAGGCTATCGGATTGCCCATCGCCAGCTAAATACAAGGGTGTTGATTTCATTTCTGCTATTAGATTTGCCCTCTGCTGCATCCAATGATTATCTATCACTGAGAATAATAAGTGATGTTGGTGGCGGTAGAAAGTGGTTTTTGAGATTCCTTGAAGTTTCAGAATATGTAGCATATTACTAACTTTTGCAAAATTAGATCTGCTAAGAAGGACACTGGAAGCAAGTAAAATGTTCCCCGCCGGGCAATTGTGGATGAGTGGTTGGCTTCGCCACAAGTTGCAGGTGTAGCCTCTTTCACAGAAAGATTTCACAATTACCATTGATCCCTTTGGGAAAATCTTGACATGAGTTAGTTTAAGAAAGCATTGATTTCGGTAAGGGCAAGGGATCATTGAAAATAAACCCATCAAGGAGCTTTTGAAAACTATGTACTTTTCTTCAGCGGATGGGTCCATCTCTGTTGGAGCTAAGGTTACAAATTCTGGTAAGGGGTAGCTCAAGGGGTTATTGGAATCAGAAGGAATGGCAAAATCCTCACTACCGGAACTCTCCGATGCTTGCGATGCTTTGAATGTCGAGTCGTTTTGATCATCAGAAAAAACACTTGAAAGGCTTTCCTCAAAAGTAGAAGCAATATTGCAACTTGAGGGTTGCATATTGATTCTATCGGCCTCATTGGCTGTTTTGGATATTGGGCTCTCTTCTGGTATCTCTTGGAAGGCAGTATTACCCATATTGGTTTTTAATGGTGTAGAAGAGCACGGAGTGCCCTGTGGGATTTTAAATGAAATTGGATTCCGGTGTGGACTGGCTTCTACTTCATTGCATTGGATGCCAATGCTTCTTGACTGGAGTTGTGTCCTGTGTTGCGATTTATTTGCCGCTGCTTGACAGGCCTTGCATTTACCCCTCCCTGCATTGCTTGCTTCGTTGTCGGTTTCTCTTTGCTCAAATTGTCTTTTGAAATTGACAATTACCTTTGCATCTACTGTACAACCTTCACTGATTACTGTCATAGGAATTTCTAGCTGTGTTTCATCACCTTGTAGATACACGTCGACTGTCATTTCTTGAACCGCGCTAGGTGCAACCAGGGTAGATTCTTCGTGCGAAGTCTCTTCCCTCGAAGTTTCTGTGGCTGAACTTTCTGGCTGCTGCGTCTCCCCAATTCTTCTGCGTTTTCTTGAAGGTTCACCTTTCTTCGCTAACCGGGTCTCAATTTCCAACGCTGTTGGGAATATACTTGGCACAGCATTGGGCTTCAATTTTTTACGGTCGCCGACTGTTATGTAGCAATCCTCCAAGAAATGTTTGCTGCACAAACGATAACTGTAAGAATCTTTTTTTGGGGAAATCTTAGTAAGCCACTCTTCAACGTCAACAAAGATGTGAGGAGCCTGCTGTAGCCAAAGTCTTGTTTTTTCGATATTCGTTGGAAAGACATGAAGACAAGCACTTTCGCCTCCCTTCTTCCAGGATGTAGTGCAAGTTGGAACCACGCAGCTAGGCATTGTGATTTTGTGTTTTAAAGTGACTGATCTGCTGTGTGTGGGAAAGAAAATGTGGTGCAAATACTCACCCTCCTGCAGTAACTTCGGAAGAATATCACGAGTCCAAACCCAGGAATCTCCAATGGCCACCGATGCGCTCCGACGTATACGCTCTGCATTTTAAAGACAAGAAGGTGTAGATCAACAGAGATGCTAAGCTACAACAACCAACCCACCCACCCACAGATACAGACCAACAGACACATCCATCCATCTGCACATACACATACATACATGCATGCATCCATCCCTATACACACACACACAACCACACACACATCCGCCCATGCGGCCCCATCCATGCATCCACACAGACTTATGCACGCATCATCACGTACAAACACATCCGCCCTTGCGGCCTCATCCCAACGCCCATGCGGCCCCATCCATGCATCCACACAGACTTATGCACGCATCATCACGTACAAACACATCCGCCCATGCGGCCTACACACATCCACCCATGCGGCCCCATCCATGCATCCACACAGACTTATGCATGCATGCATCATCACGTACAAACACATCCGCCCATGCGGCCCCATCCATGCATCCACACAGACTTATGCACGCATCATCACGTACAAACACATCCGCCCATGCGGCCTACACACATCCGCCCATGCGGCCCCATCCATGCATCCACACAGACTTATGCACGCATCATCACGTACAAACACATCCGCCCATGCGGCCTACACACATCCGCCCATGCGGCCCCATCCATGCATCCACACAGACTTATGCACCCATCATCACGTACAAACACATCCGCCCTTGCGGCCTCATCCCAACGCTCATGCGGCCTGCACACATCCATGCATGCATTCATTCATTCATTAATTCAGCCTCATCCATCCATGCATCCGCACGCACTTATGCACACATATCCAGCCATGCATTTATTCATGCACCCCAGACACCTCACCCCCCCACCCCCCAGCGCCCACAGCACCCCAGACACCTCACCCCCCCCCCCCCCCCAGCGCCCACAGCATCACAGACACCTCACTTACCCAGGCAGCTGCACGGCTTGGATTGTGTTCGTCCCGGCTGGCGGCTGCTGGTCCCGTGTGGCTCCCGGCTGCTGGTCCCGTGTGGCTCCTGGCTGCTGGTCGGTTGTCCCGGCTGGCTGCTCCTGGATAGTCCCGGCTGGCTGCTCCTAGATGGTCCCGTCTGGCTGCTCCTGGATGGTCCCATCTGGCTGCTGCTGATTCGGGGTGAAAGGCTAGACTGCTCCTTCACCCGTGTTTAAAGGGACGCCGGGAACTGAATAGCCGCCCCTGCGCGCTCCCGTGCAGTGATAGCTCGTCTGCGCATGCGCAGATGAGCTGTATCGCGTGGGCACGCTGGAGAGGCTCGTTCACAGAGGGAAGAGAAGAGACTGCGCAAGCACGTCTAAAACGGACTGGTGAGGAAGAAATTAGACGGCACCATGGCGACGGGGACACAGAGACAGCGCGAGGACGGAGACAAGTAAGTGAATAACTTCTGTATGGCTCATATTTAATGCACAATGTATATTACAAAGTGCATTAATATGGCCATACAGAAGTGCTTACCCCCACTTGCTTTCGCGGGACAACCCCTTTAAATGCTTTATGCAGGGCTCTTAAAAATGTACATCCTGCTTGTACCCAGCAAGATAATCATTATGTTATATGAGTAATGTATGGAGGGGGCAATATACATTAAAAGGAGCTTGGATAAACAAACAAAGGCTTCAGCCAAAAAAATAATAATGAACCCACAAAAGATAATTGGTTCACCAGCAGACGGTCTTTCAGAATGTTTGCACAAAACATAATCAATGTTAATACTTTTGATGGGTACATAATTTAGTTTTATGCTTTCTTTAGAATTTAGCATTTTGAAGGACTTGTGTACAAGGTAGAGCTGTAAGCACTGTGTGCTGCCTTATGGTGCCTCCATAAGCTGCCATATCAAGGATATTTTCTGCCGAGAAGCAATGGAGCATAATCACTCAGACTAGCATTTCATATGCTGATCTAAGTACTGCTGTTCACCGTGATCGATCAGATTTTTGCCAAATTGGATTGGGACTCTTGCAGCCTCTGGTACGGCAAGCTCCTGGGTACATTCATGACTACACAGGTGTCCACAGGAATTCTGAGCCTAAAGTTGGTCTTCTCAGTTTTTTTTGGATAGGACGTGATGCGGTTTCTATTCATACTTGTATCCCACATGATGTGGCTATGTTGGCTTAACAGTATCATTTGAGACATTACAGCAATTATATGATTGATCTACAAGAATTTATCACAGAGGCCATGCTGATAAGTCTTTGGCTTTACCCAGAAAGAAACAAGATAGGAAGATGAAACTTTACATTTATTCCACATACTCTCCACTGATATCAACACTCTTCTTACATCGGTATTCCAAGTTCTGTAAGCCTTGCGAAAAGAAGGATTTCGGTTGTGCCTCAAACCAGTCATCCGTACCAGCCATGGTATCAGAATTGGTGTGAATTTTGGTACTCTTGAGGTGTTTCTTCAGGTTTGAAAACAGATGAGAGTTGGAGGGAGTTAGATCTGGTTAATAAGGTGGGTGGTCAACCAGCTGGAAGCCTAGCTCCACCAGTTTTGCCGTGGTTGCTTGTGCAGTGTGAGCAGAGGCGTTGTCTTGCAGGAACAAGATTCCTTTGGACAGCTTGCCATGCCTTTTGGCCTTCAGAGCTGCCTTCAATTGGTCCAAAAGTTCAATGTAATACCTTGAATTGATGGTGGAACCATTTTGAAGGTAGTCCACTAGTAGCACGCCCTCCTTATCTCAGAACACAGAAGCCATCACCTTAGTGACTGATTTTTGCACCCTGAACTTCTTTGGGCGAGGAGAACCACTGTGCCTCTACTCTATTGACTGCTCCTTGGTTTCAGGGTCATACAAATAAATCCAGGTCTCATCCATAGTGACCAGTCGATCCAAGAAGTTCTTATCAGTCTGGAAACGCTGACAAATGGACTGGGAAGTTTTCACTCGCATGCTTTTCTGATCTTTTGTCAAACATTTGGGGACCCACTTTGCAGATAGCTTCTTCATGTTCAAATGTTCATGGATAATGACACAAACACGTTCACGAGAAATCCCCATGATGTCTGCTATTCCTTTAGCTGAAATTCTCTGATTCTCCAGTATGAGGTTGTGCACAGCATCGACGATCTCCAGGACAACAACCTCTCTCGGTCGTCCAGGACGTACCTCATTATTGGTGCTGAAGTCGCCCGTTTTATATTTGGCAACCCAGTTCTTAACTGTAGAATATGAACGGCATTGATCCCCAAATGTCTGTGACATATCACCATGAATATCATTTACGGACTTTCCTTGCAGAAACAAGAATTTTATCACTCCTCTGCTCTCATTTGCTGTGAATATCACCTTAGACTCCACCATTTTGTTTTCCCGACTGCCTAGATCACTGTTGCCATAAGCTACAAACAAAAAATTTTGAAAACATATATTAGACATATAAGGCTTTCATGTGATGTAACATTCGTTACCATAGAAACAAAAAAAGAACACAAAGCCAAAGACTTATCAGCACCCCCTCGTATCAGTTCTGTCTGGTAAACGGGGCTTTGAATACCCCGCCTCCAACAAAGCGAGCACTGTGATAGGATCGAACGCCGGCTATGACTGGCTGGCGCACGATCCAATCACAGCGCTCGCTTTGCTGGAGGAAGGGTATTTAAAGCCCCGTCACCAGAAAGAAATTATATAACATCAGAATGTGCCTCAAGCAATTATATGTATATAAATAAAAGTGGAAGGTGAATATGTAACTCACCTGGTGCTCGAAAGGTTAATTCATCTCACTGGGAGAACCCTCCGGCACCTGTTGTCCAAGTCGGCTTTAGGAAGTTTCTTTTTCTGTCCACTTTCTCCTTGGTGGGGAAGAGGCGTCCAGGGTAACACAGGCTTTTGCTCTCAGGCAAAGCCAGTTCAGGAATATCACTATATACTATTTAAAACCTACCCGCGCCATTATGAACTACGAAACTTCTATTGATAAAATCTTTTATTCCGCTACGTGTTTCAGAACTATTATTGTGACTTTGTGAAGTTTAATACATTGTTACACAGTTACATCTTCCGCCTTCCAATTCATGACGTAATGGATGTGGGAGGGATTCCCCTCTTTCTAACGTGAATCATCACCCGATTTAGTTTGGACCGCAAGGTGCGTCTCAATTTCTCTATCAACTTTATTGACCATCCTGTGATCTCAACAGGATTTATCTAAGTGCTCCGCCCTCAGTCATACACTGGAGATAGAATTCTTTTCATCATTATTATAAATTCATTCTTAAAACCTTTCCCTAAAACCATCTACCAGTATAATACTGTATAGATAAAATGTTGTTAACCAATTATATCTCATTTAAAAATATTTTGTACACAAACATTATAAAATATGCATATGCATATTAGAAAAGCCTGTTAATAACCAGTGCCATCATAATCATAAATTAAGGA